>NC_090794.1:12515000-12517500 GCF_040054535.1 Antennarius striatus | reverse complement strand
GTATTAAAAAGGTTGCAGTTAATGAATGACAAAAATGTCATGGCTTTATTTCATTACGCGGTCCCACCTGGCCGCTCTGGATCCTTTCTTTTTTTTCGTCACTGTTTTTAATCTTCAGGAAGTGAAGTGCATACAGATATGAAATCCTTCGCAACGAAACTTAGCAATTGCTATATAGTTTCCATGAAACCAAATTACAGCTAGCTTGAAGCTATCTTTCTGTCACATATAAATGAATATGCTTCAATGTGATTCATTCTAACACAGCTTCTCCTTTTCTAAAAGAGCAGGTGCTTTCTCAACAGACTGACGTATCACAAGATAATACTCATGGCGATGTCATCATTTCCAAACCTAGTCTAAACATGGCTGAGCAGGGAACTCCATAACATTTGTGCAGGTGTGTTAATGTTAGGTCAGTAAATTTGGCACAATGAGTGTTGGGAGTGATTGTCTCTGTTTGAGCTCAGCCTCTCCCCTGGGCGCTGACGGGAGGCAGAGGAGATCCCACATCTAAGTAGAAATTCTCATTTGCTTGAATGTGACAGGTTTTTGGGGGGCTGGATTGGCTCTTGTTAGACCCTCAATATTCAGATATGTGCATAGACAACTGGTAAATTATCAACAGGGCAACATGAAGCTATCTGAGCCAACTGTTCCTCTAAACACTAGAAACCCCATGTAGAGTAGGTGAAATAGAATATTTTGGAGGATGTCTGTATGAATTGGAAACCATTTTTCATGCCTTTTTTCTTGGATCAAGAAAAACCTGTCAAACATAATCTGTGAAAACACCTTCTGAATGTAGAATTTTAAGGTGACGTATGCACAAACAAACCTGTTTGCACATATTTATGTCAGTTTTCATGAAACCAGTGCTTTGGATGTGCCCTTTATTCCTGGCTAGATGGTCCCAGTAAGAACTGAGCTGATATAAACAGGCCCGGTCGTTCCCACGTCTCTGTTTATACTGGGAGACCTCAGAGCAGCACCACCAGAGCACTGGATTCCCTCTGCACGGCAAACTCACACACTATACATCTCTGTGTCATGCAGAAACACTTCATACTTCAGCACACACGTGATGCACGGGCATGCAGATGCAACGTGTGAGTATGCAGATATGCAACTCCATTTAACGTGTGTAAAAATCCAAACTCAGGACGAACACACAAGCTATAGATGTGCTTGTCTTTCATTCTCCTATTCATTGTTGTCCTGTTTTATCTCCTTCCTTCTTCTTTTATTGTTCAGAACCTTTTCATCCTGCTTTGCTGTCACACACACACTTTGTCATTTCCTCATCCCCTTTTAATCCCTGATAAAATAATCAAATTGGTAACTATTTAGCAATCAAGAAAAGGGTTCCTACAAACCCATCAAGCGGTATTGAAGCTGAGTTTTACAACACAACCACAAAGACTCTCAAAAGCTTTAACTCCACTCTGAAAGCCGCTTTGAAATGGGACTATGATGTACGCTGAACATAAACAGAATACTGGGGTCCTGACAAACACATCCAGTTTACAGGCAGCAGTGAGGTCACCTCAGTGGAACATCTCTATGAAGACACATCTGCTGATATCAATGGACCACATTTTTAAGAAATGGCATCTTCTCCTTCAGTTCTCTTGGAAAACTGTTTACTTTTTTTTTTTGCTATCTCTAAAGAGACTTTTATTCCTCTCTTTGAGAGTCTGGAGAAAACTGTGTGACCTTTAAAGTCCTGAACATACCAAACTGCCCAGATCATCCAGAACGTCAGAGGAAAACACACCTCCTGGAGCCTGGGAATCTATGGATCTACAGCCTCAACTCGCCCTCACAGTGTATTGATGAAGTTGTTTCACCACAGAGGAAATTATAAATTATAAAGATTAATAATTAATAATTACATCCTGCTTCAAAGCGGTAATGTATTGTGTTCATTCCTCCGTTCATATATCCACCAAATATCTTTGCAACCATTGCAGATAGAAAGAGGGGAAAAAAGCACATTACTCAGGCAGCAAAGGGGATGGAAATGAGATGATGACCTTGACCTCGAAAAAACTAGGTCAAGGTCGAATTTCAACTTTTGTACACTCAGGTACCAGATAAGATAGAAAAATGGAGAATGCCAGTGTGAGTAAGACCATAGATCAGAGCTAGTGCTTTGATCAATGACAGTAGGTCAGGGTAAAATTTTGAATTCAGGGGCGTAGCGGGATGTTGCAGTCTGTGACCATCTATTAAATGTAAAGTTATGATACTATAAACTTTGCCAATAAGTGATCAATCTGTTCTCATTAAAGAATGTTTTGTTTCACAGACAAGTCTATAAAATCATAAGCAGCTACATCTGTGTGTCCACTGGGTCTTGAGCTGGGGACCAGAGGAAAGCCAGTTCAAAAACGTTTGGAGTGTGAACTCAGTTCACCTCCTGAGCACTGCCGAGGTGCCCTTGAGCAAGACACTGTCCCCTTTATGAGTTGCTCATTCGAGAAGGAGCAACCAAGAA
>NC_090794.1:12462500-12512500 GCF_040054535.1 Antennarius striatus | reverse complement strand
TCTCACTTTTCATTGAAATGTAGTAATAGTCTTTGATATATTGTGCTGTTGTTTTTAATGTGTAAGCCGATGTAAATAAAAGCCACTTAAAGGCTACAGAGTTCCCTAAATATTAATATTGTTGCGTCACTAGTAGAAGAAAACCATGTAGTGTTATTAAAGCTGTAAAACTGTTGCAGATGTGATTCATTACGAGTGTATGGGACATTTATACTCCATTATAAGACGTATAGATAGATACTTTAATGATCCCAAGGGAAATTCAGGCCTTTATAAATGTATACATGTATCGATATGTGTGTATGTGTGTGTGTTACAAAAACTGGTAGTTATACACTATTTAGCATTTCAGACGAACGAGTCTCACACCTAGGATTTTTTTTTCCTTCCAGCTCATATCGTCCCCATGTCTCTTTTGAGGTGATGTTGGCGTTGATGATGAATTTGTGATGACACAGACTCTGTAGTCTTCTTGCTGCACCACACACTTCCTCATGGATTCCAGCAATGAGGAGGCACTTGATATCATCATCACCAATGTGGTGGCAACCTTCAGGACCAGGTGCCACCTCAACCTGCGCACCATTGCCTTAGAGGGAATCAATGTCATTTATAAGCCGGAAGTAGGGGTAAGAACAAAATCTATCTTTTGCATAAAGACAAAATGCATTTCCAGTTTTATGGCGTTATCATTGTTCTTTTTTTGTTGTTTTTTAAAGAAAGTCCTAATGAAGCTCCGTAAACCCAAGATAACAGCCTCGATCTGGTCCTCAGGGAAAATCATCTGCACTGGAGCAACAAGGTAGATAAAGTGAAACACTTGCAACTCCTCCAATTTTATACTCTAAGCTCACTGGACTTAAAAAAATATACAACTGCAAGTACACATAATTAGTTATATAGTTGCTTAAGGGATATGGATTTAATCTGGTGAAATAAGTGATAGAAATATTGACTGAGTGTTGCCTTATATTTTTATGATGCTATAATTATGATTTCAGTTGAATGACATTTTTTCAATTGCTCCTTGGGAATAAAAAAAGTTTTGAATTTGAATTTGAAACATTGTCAGATATATAGAAGCTTTGCTATCAGTGTTGCCTACCACAGATACTATGCCAGCATCAGAGCAAATTTGGGGGCGGCTGTAGCTCAATCCACTAAGTCTTGGACCGGGGACCGAAAGTCGCCGGTTCAAGACCCATGCTGGGCAAAACATTTCGGAGTGTGAACTGACAGTAGGACGTGTCAGTTCACCTGCCGAGGCGCCCCTGAGCAAGGCCCCGTCCCATTTATAAATTGTTCATTGGGGGGGTGCACCACGAAGGAGCTGCCCGTCACCTGCATGCCCACAGGCCCCCTTGTGTGTGTGTGTGCGCGCTATGGGCCTGTACTCTCTCTCTCTCTCTCTCTCTCTCTCTCTCTCTCTCTATATATATATATATATATATATATATATATATATATATATATATATATATATATAATGTGTGTGTGTATGTATGCAACTAATCACCAATGTGTGTAGTGGACTAATAATTTTCCTACAGGGATTATTACAGTTGATTAAAATTAAAAAAAATTAAAATCTACTGCTGAAAACCAGAGGCTTGTGTTATGATTTGTGACGTAACTTCAGCGTTAAAAAGATATTTCAGGGTTACAACAGTGTGTAACTTTAGATTCTCGTTCGTCCAGCTCTTGGTAATCCTTCAACGTTAAAACTGAACAAACTGGACTTCTGTTTAGGGTTTGAAGACATGTTGTCTCTCATCCAAGAGGCTCTTTTAAGAGTCAATCAAACAGATAATTATGGTTTCCTATGAGGAAAACCAACACTTGTGTCTTCAGTAACTAATGTACCGACTCTAATGTGTGACCTTAACAACTGTTATGTGTTACCATGGCAATCTTTAAAGAGTTTAAATATTTGTACTCCCTGCCAGTCAGAACTGAAGACGCCTCTTGAATGAGAGGTGAAATGGCTTCATACCCAAAATAGAAGTCCAGCCGCTTCAGATTCACGCTTCAAGGGTTCCCACAGTGTGAAGTGGTGTGTGTGGTCTATGTTCACTTCTTGCTGGGGGCGTATTACCATAATAACTTGTGTGACAGACCTAACTTGCTCCAGAGCATGTGATGTTCAAGATGATGACAAATACATTAAAACGCACTACCCACTGACCAATAAATAAACTGGAACGTGTTACGTTTGATCAAAGATGCTGGAACGGGTGTACCTCTGTAGGAGTCAGGTACCTACTCAATGTTTTTTTCTCAGTCCAAGCCAATTTGTTGCCGTTACATCAAAAGCTGAATCCATCCTTCAGACTCCTTGTTGACAGCTAAGCTAAAGCTTTGGACTTGTTCATTCGTAAGATCTTTTTCATATTTGTTTTAATCTGTACAGATGTCTATTTAACTCCACCAGTGTTGCACCTATAAGAATAAAGCTTAAGCTGCCGAGACTGTCATCAGGTGCCACACGTTACCATGGCAGTGGCCTCTGAGCCTTTGATGTGTTTGGGTGGATTGTGTCTATCAACCTAGCGTCCACATGAACTCCAGGACCAAAGGATTCCCAGCAGAATGTTGAATTGCATCCAGATGAACAACAGCATCACTTCACCCATCAGCAGGTGATTGGTTTGTCCTACTGTCAGGCTGCCACTCATTCCTGCTCTCCTCTATGTTCAGCGAGGATGAGGCGAAGCTGGGTGCTCGAAGATTAGCACGCTGTCTGCAGAAGCTGGGATTTAGGGTGAGGAAAAACATTTTCAGATATCAAATTTATAATACCATAATTTCTCTGGTGGTATTGCATTTAAGATTGTCAAGATGGTCTTACAAAATGCATGGAATTACTGATTCACTCATTAGCTTGGCATCACTAGATGATCAGCAAAGAACATGTCATTTCATAAATATTTTAAACCGTTGTTAACAAATGTAACTGTATTAAACTATATTGATGTCCAAAGGAATAGATCAGATCGTATTTGTGTTAACATTGAACTAAAAGATTTCTCCTTCAGTCTAAAGATATTCAAGAGTAAATGAATTGGATCTGTGTTTGTATTGTCTGCTCAGGTGAGGTTTTCAGCCTTTAAAGTTGTCAACGTTCTGGCAGTGTGCTCCATGCCGTTTGCAGTCCGCCTTATAGACTTTACTAAGAACAACCGGCCGATTGCCAGGTAACGCAGCGTATCACGTCCACATCCACATCATCACACCAATTATCACCTTTATTATTAACATCATCCAGATGTGTCTGTGTCAAGAAGAGTCTAGGAATCATTCATTTTACCATCTTGTCATACTGGTGAAAGCAGAATCAGTTTCTGCTGTTCATTTTATTTAATTGGGTTTGAGTTGAGGAATACAATTCACTGTAATATTAATTATGTCTTACTTTGGATTCAGATTTATTGCTGACTACGTGTACAGAATTAATAGGTAAAAATCATTTGAAATAGGTTTTAGTTCAGAATGAGTAAGGACAGGGGGCCCTCTAGTGGTGGAGTCACTGGCTGGCACCTCTATTTGTGAGAGGTGTTCCATTTAATGCTGTAATAAATTCCCCAGTATCATTATGGTATGTCTGTTGCACGAGAGCGATTCAGTGGTCACATCACGAAACGTTGCTGCTGTTTGAATGTGAGGCAGCAAAGTATAGAAGACTAAGCACAACAACCTGCTACCACAGTTTGAAATATTATAAGGGTGCCACTTGTTCAAGCATTATGCACACATTAAAATATAGAGAAGTGGGATATACAGTACAAAGATGTGTTCAACTGCGGGTCCCACTTCAAAAATCACTACGAAAAATCATTTCTAAAAATAGAATATTTGTTACATGTGCAGCTTACGTTCATAATGTGACACTCGACACAGAGCTGCTGGAGTAGTTGCTTTGTGGTTGCTCGAGGGAGGAGGAATGTCCCTTCTGGAGCCTCCATTTTTGTGATGATGGCATTTCACTCATCAGTGGGGTGGTGTTTTGGCATCATTTCAGTTCTAGTCTCTAAGTTTTTAGGGTGTGGCGCTAGCTGGCCAGACAACTTGTCATCTTGTACTGACTGATCATTGATTTGCAGCTTATGCACCAAGGCTATCACACTATCTTTTCAACTTAAATGACATGGAAGTCTGAGTGTAGCTTCTAATATAACTTGAATACTTTAAAAATGAGCTGGGTGTGCCAGCTTTTCATTTCGAAGGCACATCTGTACATAGTTTTAGTAGAGGTATGAATACTTTTTCTTTGTCTTGCTCAAAGACGTTGCTGTCTGATACTTACATGTGTTTGTTCTTGTTTATCAGCTATGAACCCGAGCTCCATCCTGCTGCCACATACAGGATCAAACATCTCAAGGCTACAGTACAGGTGTTCTCTACTGGCAGCATCACAGTTACAGGTACCTGACACAAGCATGAAGACACTAAGCTCCCTCTTTCCACACATCTGAAGGAACTGAGATTAGATTGTGATACACATTTATTTAAAATGAAATCCAGAAAATAAACAAATTCCTGTATTTGGTTAACTGTAGAAAGTTTAGCACCCACTTTTGTACTAAACCATGCGCATTCATGTAATGTGTTTTCTGTTTTATTCTTATGCCCTACCCTCTATCTTCTACCCCTAACACTAATCTTTCACTTCATACCCTCCTTTCAGGACCAAACGTGCAGAATGTGGCCACGGCTGTCGAGCAAATCTACCCGCTGCTGTTTGAGTGCCAGAAACCCCACTAGTTGTGTTTGATTCGTTTGCTACCAGTGAAGAAGCACCTTGTCCTTGGACTTATTTTCTTGATTTTATCATTTTCATACAACAGCCACAAACATCGTACATGACCAATAGGGCCGGATGTCTCCTGGTTCTTTTTTAAAAAATATTCCCAACAACCTTTGTTAGAGTACAAGAACATTCTTCTCAGTGTTGTTGTGGATTTTGTGGCTCTTCTAACTTTTAACAAGTCATATGCATGTCTCCAGAAACTCCTTCTCCTCATCTTATCTTGATTGATAATGAAATTGGTTGTTTTTGTAGTTGCCTTTGTTGTTGTATGGAAACGGAAAAACCTGTTTTCAATCATGTATCCATTTTATTGCCTAACACTGGTGACCATTGTGAAGAGTGACTATTTTAACAATGAGAATCCACCCCTTTTATCAGTCTCTCTGAAAGAGCATCCGTCCATGGCTCATTTGGTCAGGTGTGAATGCAAATACAGGGATCCCGTGACAGATGAAGAGACAAAGAGCAGTCTACCATGTTAGCTCACAATATGCACTTACAAATTGTAACTGTTGGTATCTCAAATTTCCTTACCTTGTTTAGTTGTCATTTGAGAATGAATTTGTTCTTGTTTCTACACTGTCATTGAAGCAGAATGCACGTCTGCGATTTCTTTTATTGTCGGTTACTAAGAATCACAAATTTTTAAGAGTTCAGGTAGGTTTTAATTTCTTAGGTTTCAAACCATAGAGTCCTATTTTCCATCCACTGAACACAACTACTGATTAATCCAGTGTAAAGGTGGTACTGAGATAATGGATGTTAAACGTAATCTTTATAGCAGGAATAAATTTTTAAAACACAAATTCAGCAGTTGACTCAAAAAGGTAGTCATAAAAGCATTCATTACACTATCATGTTTGTGCAGCATCAAGAGTTAACAGAGGCTCAGAGGTCACACTAAAATTATGAGTCAGAATATCATCTTGAATCTGAAAGTGATTGACTTGTGGCATTCAAACAGGAACCTATTATGACGCAACTTATTTTTATGTATGTATGTATATAATAAATGCATCTGTTGGAAGAGATGTTGACAGAATCTCTAACATGTTGTAAGTATGTAGGATGGACTTTTTGAACCAGTTTCAACCAGTGGTTTGTGACGCCTGTTCAGAGGTTTTGTATTTTGTATAAAAATAAAGGTTAATGGTAAAAAGGTCACCACAGGACAGTCATGCTTTAATGTTCATTATTTTTTTCCAAAATCATGTACTCATTACAAACTTTAATCCACAATTTAACTTGCTTCTCTGTGTGACACATTCATAACTGATCTGTAAGTGAAGTTAAAAACAAAGTCTAAATATAAAATATTCATTACCCAACATGGCCCTGTTCTTCCACCGCAAACTCGGTACCTAAAACTTCACAGTACAGTCCGAGTACAGTATCGCCACTAAGCGCAGCTAAGGTGTTAAATTGTAGAGGCCTTCAAAAAAGCAGCTGTGAAATCTGACAAATTCAGAGTTTGACACTGAAATCGTCAGGAATAACAGAAATGGATCAAATCTGTTTTCTAAGGAAAGTACATGAAAAAAACGGGCATGTAATAATCAAATGAATTCTGTAAGGGAACAACAGTATGGCGCACAGCATAACGACCTGTTGACTGGAGTGATGTCAGTCAAAATACAAACATTAACAGTCTTGAAGCGTTGTTTCACAATATAGACCACAGCATTCTTTTGGTTTGTCTTGGGAACAGGGTTAGAATCCCTGTGACTGTTTTAGAACGGTTCTGATTCTATGTCTCACGAAGGAAAATCTTTACATGTGGATCAAGTGTAAGGAAAATATTATGTAAATGTGTATATTAGTGTAGCGCAAAGAAATCTCCTTGGACCACGTCCTTTGTCCCCTATATTTTCATGTTAATTGACATCATTGGGGAATATTATTCTTACTTTCATGGTTATGCTGACGACACACTTATATCATTAACTCCAGCCTGGTGATCATAATGACCTGGTTTCCATTGATCTTTGGGGTGAACAATAATTTATCAAAACTAAATTTGGATAAAAACTGAAGTAGTACAAGCTGACTCCAAAGCTAAAACAAGATCTTTTGCAAATTTAATCATATCAAAAGTAAAATGTCTAGTCATTACGATAAACCCTGAACTTAACACAGCAAAAGAGGTGATCAAATAGCTTTTTATCAACTAAAAGTCATTCCTATTCCATAAAAGATGCAATAATAGATATGCTTTGATTTAAAATAAATTGAATTATTTTAGTCTAATTTCTTCTAATGCAATCAACTGAAAACAATTTATTCCAATCTGTGATACTAGACTGAGCTCAAACTAGGGGGAGAGAGCACACCACCCAATTTTAGCTGCATCCCAGTGTCCTTTATAGCAGACTAAGATTCCAGATTAAATTGCAACTTCCCTGTTATTTTTAATCCATCGCCAGCTTTTTACACATACATTTCTACATAAAAGAAAATCAAAAGCACCAGTTAAATATTCTCCTAAATTGTATTTTTATGTCTCTGTTTCTCTTTTTGACCATATTCTGTCGATTGTCTGTTAGTGATTTGTGATTTAATGAGCTGCGTTTCTTTACTGTAAAGCACTTAAAGTTTCATCTTGTGCATGAAAAGTAATGTAAAAATCTTTTTATTATTAAATATTATTACTACTACTAACATCCATATTTCTGTGTCAGCAATTAGATTCAAGTAGATCCCTGTTGCATAACTAAGTACGACTACTTTGAATCGTGTTTTTGTTTTTACATACATACGGCAGGAAACGCCATACAAAAAATGATTAGATAATCAGCAATCCATCAGATTTAAAGAATGACGCTTGCGAAGGCACAGTTAAATTGGCATTGAAATGCCTTTGATTTGTCTTTTATGCAAAGGTCATCCCTTAATCTGGACAGAATAAAACTTGCTGAGAACAGTAGCTTAGTTTCAGGGTCTTCATCAGTTCGACTAGCTGGTGGAGAAAAACGTTTCCTTCAGTTTGGAAAAAATTCCTTTTAGCATTATAGGAGTTGTAGCAACAAGGAAACAAACCATTCAATCCCCTTTGTTACCACCTATTTACAGATCATTGATGACCAAGAGTGAACCCTGAGCTATGTCATGAACATAAATTATGAAATGTTCACATCTCTGTAGTTCTTAAAAACACATTATTCACAGACATCATTGTAGGAATCAGAAGGAACTATAGGGATGTATCTGTGACAGTGATAGCATGCTACAATTGTCAATCTTTACTCTTGATTTCATTGGGTGTGTTGTACCACTGCAGGAAAATAAAAGAGTCACTTTTGTGCTGGATCCACTGAGGACATTTTCCTGCCACACAGGCTCTCGTGAGGCTGGACCTGCCCACAGAGCTTCGCCTCAAAATGCTTCCTGGTAGAGAAACAAGACACGATGTCTTTTTAAAAAAAAAAAGTCAACTGCAGTTATCAAGATAAAAATGATGACATTACGTATTGAGTATTTATATCAGAATCAGAATACTTTATTTATCCACAATAGAGAGTAAGCTCGTTACCTTTTGGCCAGTTCTTTTGATATTTCTTCCAATGTGCGACCTTTGGTCTCAGGGATACAGAGGATGACAAATACCAGTAGAATAAAGCTCATGGCAGCGTAGAGGAAGATCACACTGTGAACACCTATCTTTTCTAGAGGAAATGATAGGTAGACAGAAATCGAGAAGGCATATTTGTACAACCACATGGATATAATCTGAAATATTCCTGAAAATTGTGTATATCAAAGTTATTTTGTTTGTAGCTTTCCTTTTATGCTAATATCATGACCATATATGAGCTGGAGTTTGAACAACCAATAACAGGAAGAGGGTGAAGAAATAAGTTAAACGTCAGAGTAAGCAAAGTATAGCTTTTGGGTTGTTGTGACAAACATATTTTTATTATTGCCTATTGAGGAGAAATTCTTCCGTAAGAAGTAGTTCAGTTGTTATTTACCTGCCCTTGAAATGTCTTCTGATGTGATTAAGTGCCATACAAATAAAAGTTGAATGATTGAAAAAACAACAGCTCTACCAAAGTAACTTATGGGACAACAGATAAATACCCATATTATCATAGTTACCAGTGATTGTGAGGAAGGTCATGGAGATGAGCAGGTTAGTGGCCCAGTTCACAGCTGACACCACCGACACAGCCCTGCCTCTGATTCCCATCGGGAAGATCTCACTGAGAACCACATACACCACTGGACAGGAACGAAAAAAAAAAAAGACAAACATACAAGCACATGACATTACTTCAACATTACTTCTTGAGGCTAAAGATAAATAAATTAAAGTGTTGATCGCTGTGGTAGTGACACATCAAAAGTTTTGATGTGCCAATTTTCTCAACGTGTTGACAGTTGAGAAAATTGGCATCACGTGTCCAACTTATACAAAAGCAGCAAAAGCAGAGGTAGGAACAAGCACGTTGATGCATGAGGACAATGTTTTCAAGTTTTTTTAGTTCAAAAAAATCCCATTTCCTAATGGTTCTTGGGCAGTTGGATTGGAGCTACACTGCCCCCATCATTTCTGGTGGTATTGGTCTGTTTCAGCAGGGCCTTAAAGCTACACCTCTGCTGCCGCAGAGATACGTTGGTCTGTTTATTATTTAAGTATTAATAGTGAGTGTGTCGCCTTATAATCCAGTGCGCCTTATATGTGTCAAAAGCTTTAAAATAGGCCATTCATTGAAGGTGCGCTTTATAGTGCGGGAAATACTGTAATAAACCAGATTAATCCAACTATGATCTATAGAATCTCTGTCTGGATGTGTGTACGTCTGTCTGCATCTTCCTTCATTACATTCATTTGATCCTCTGAAAACTTGGTTCCTGGAAGCCAAAGGTGTGCAAAAACTTCTCGTCAATTAAGATGTATTAATATATTCAGAATAAACAGACATTGTTCTGAGCAAAAGTGTGTGTGTGTGTGTGTGAGTGGGGGGGTTGATATTCAGAATGATCTTATTCACATCTCTTTTGGTTTCTGAAGAAGGGACCAAACTGAAATTCTGAGGCCAGGCATACAACCCAGACTAAACGTCGTGGTGTTCTGTAAACACTACTAATGACACATCTTATCAAGAACATGTCAAGTACAAATACCTGTTCACTATGTCAATAACGCAACAAATAAGTCCCATTTACATTTTTTAACATGCAGAATATGTTTCTGATGATTCAGAATTTCTTATGAAATTTAAGTATTGTGTTTGTTCAACATCAGTAATATAAGCCAAGCTACTGTTATCTAAAAAAGCCTTGCCCATTAAATTCATTTTATTCAGAGATCCAACAATGTATTTTACTGTTGGCACTGCATATTGAAAATTTGTCATCACAGCAGTTTTATAATTTCAGTGTTTGTTTTGGAACATGGTTCACTGGCTGTGCAAACAAGAGGAAACCCTTTGAGAGGTTATGGATGTTTTGTTTCTGTCAATTTCATTCCTGTACATTTACACAAAAAAATACATTTATCAGTCATATTTCTCCCGTATAAGTTTTGAGTTAAATGCTTTATGGTTCTGCTGAGTGAGTTGAGTTTCGCCAAACTACAAAGAAACATGCTAACAACTCATAGTGCAACAGCAGGGATTTAGGTTCAGAGCTCTGAATAACAAATCTAGCAGATCCTCCCTCCAGCCTGCAGCCGGTCTTTGTTGGTTGTTGACTGCATCACGTTTGGCAAAAAGAAAGGTGGGAAAAACATTAGTAAGGGTGGAACACAATCACCACTGTTAATCTTTGCTTCCAACTTCTATACCAACATGACATGTTGATTCTTGCATTGCAAAATTATGCAGATGTAGACATGCAGATAACAATTACGTTATTCAGTAAGTAAGAACAAATAGTTTCTCAAGCAAGCCGCAAAAAACAATGCGGTAGGTGTAGTTTAAGACGGGCACTGGATGATGACGAAAAATTACCTACTATATACTGGTAAGACTCAAATGCATGCTAACTGAAATGCAAATAGGCAGTAAGTCTATTAAGCATAAATTACCTGAGGTGTAAACATGTTGTAAGTTTCGATTTTTTCCCCCCATGCAACATGAGTGAGTAAATAATGTGTGCATATATGGGTAAATGAATGTATGTGTATATATAGGTGCTTACTTGGCCCAAGGCTGATGGAGAAGCCTGCCACGTACACCAGCAAGCTGATCAGTGAAGTCACCTTCAGTGAGGTAGGTACTTCTACATAAACTGGTCCAGCTCTGGATTGTCCAATCCCACCATCCTTTTTGTTCATCTCTTCTGCGTCTTCACTCTTCCACTGGTCAGCAAAACCAGGAGGCAAAATGTCCCGGTCGAAGCCCACAGTGGTTCCGTTTAAATCCCACAGCATCTCTGTGTGGTTTTGTATAGTCTGACTTTTACACAAGCTGGTGAGGTGAGTGTGGCTTTGCATTGTCAATGTTCCAAGTGCAATTAGCGATATTCCCATCGCAACTGCACCAATGCACAAAAAAGTCTTGGGTCCCACACGGTCAACCAACAACACAGCTGGGATGGTGCCAACCACCTTGACCACTCCAAATCCTGTGGAGGCCAAGGTTGCTGCGGCATCACTGTTGAAGCCAACGCTGTGAAGAAGTGGGGAAGCGTAGGAGAGGAGGTTGGGCTGGCCTGTAACCTGCTGAAGGAAAACTAAGGACACACCTGTTAGCAGCCGTGTCCGTAAGTTGGACTTGGAACTAAATAACTCCCAGAAACTATGCTCTGATTCCTCTTTAAGTCCGGTCTGGATGTCTCTGAGCTCCAGCTCAACTTTCTCCTGAGCTGGGCCTCTCATTCTGGCCAGCACTGTCCTGGCCTGGTCCACTTTACCATGTGCAACCAGGAAGCGTGGACTGGGTGGGAGAAACATGAGCACACCCATCTGCAGCAATGCTACTGGAATAACTAGTCCAAATGTATACGCCCAACCATTGAGCAGAGTAGCAAAGGCATAACTACAGCTGAATCCAAGCATTACACCTACGACCAACATCAGCTCATACAGCGTCACAAGCTGGCCCCTCCTCTCCCTTGGGGAGATCTCTGCAATGTATAGACAAGCTGCTGTCCCAGACAGCGCTGTTCCCATGCCAATTATCACACGGCCAAGTGTAATAGTTACAAGTGAGGAGACAGAAATCAGCATGATGCTCCCTCCGATCACCAGGGTGGCGCTCAGCAGTAAAGAGCGACGGCGCCCATATCGGTCCACAATCGGACCTCCGACCAGACAGATGATGAGAGCACCGAGCAGCTGAGAACTGACCAGCAGTTCTTGTTGCCAACAGGTGAGAGAGAGCAGACCACGCAGCTGCAGCAGGACTCCAGAGGTCAGGCCCAGTTCATACCCCAGCATCAGGCCGCTCAGAGACGCCGCTACAGCCGCCACCACCACCAGCCAGATGCAGTCTGGAGAGACAGACGGAGAGACAGTGAGACAGCAGCTAACCTTTAAGAAGCCATGATCAATAGTTCATCACTAATGGCTCAGACTTGTGTTGAAAAAGTTGATAGCATTGGCAAAATAGTCTAATAGCTCATATATTGCATAATTATTCAATTTTTAAAAGGTAGTAATGGCATTAAGGTTATGATTATGTTGTGAAAGAACATAATATAAGTCAAAATTGCACTTAAGTGGCCCCACAAACAAGCTTGACCTCAAGTTTTGTAATGTTACCCAATGCTGTGCCATGCTGGCATGTTGGGCTTCCATTGATCATACAGGTGATAATAAGTGACAGATTTCTACTTGACACAACACAGACTATGCAGACTATGTGAAAATGAAGGATAGAGCTGTTTCCCCTTTCTTTTTGATAGGCGGAAACAGCTAATTTCATTTATTTAATTTTAGCTAAGAACTTCCAGGACATATTATGCATGAACTAAATAAACAAGAAAAGCAAAATTAGCAAAACATTTTTCTGACCAATAATGTTTCAGTGACAGTAGTTATGGTGGAGGTATGTAGCTGATCCCTAAAACATGACCTCTTTTGACCTCCCACTAAAACAAGCACTTCTTCCTTCTGGTCTTCAAACTAGTAACTTGCTCATGGAGTTTAAAGCAGCAAAGGGCTAACATGCAGCTGCTTTATTCACACCAATAACCCAATTAGGAAGATTATACATGCAAAAAAGTGATACTGCTGTCATTATCATAATTGTGTTCTTATTATTCTATTTGACATTATAGAACACAAATTTAAAAAAAACCCTCAGCAATGGAAAACAGAATTAAAATGAATCTTCAGTAGAGTACATGCAGGAATAAATTAGGATGAAATGAATAATTGACACCAATTTATAGAAAAAATTGGGAAGTAGATAGTAGTGCATGCAGGAATGACTTTCACTCATTTCACACAAGGAGAAGAACTGTCATCTTTAACAGTGTGAATGGAGCTTTTGGTTAAAGAAAGAGAGGATTAATAAATCATTGTAAAACAAGAAGAATATTTAAAAAAACATCTCATCATAGTTTTACTAAACCTAGGTTTCCTACAATCCTGAAGACACCTTAACAGTGCTGACTGTGTAGATTCAGGGGTCAGAATTTCACAAGAAGAATGCTGGAGCAATGTTTGCATGTGTGTGTGTGTGTGGGGGGGGGGCATACAATGGTACCAGCGCTACATGCATTGTCTTGCATTGATTACTGTGTTTAAACAAACACTTGTTCTAACTACACCTGGACACAGACACAACCGACAAGGAAACCCATGATCATCTTGTATATCTTCATACATGTGAATGATTTTATGATGTTTGTACATACAATCATAAACTTGAGTCCTTGAGTCCTGCCCAAGTCCGTCTTTATGACATGTTGTAAACTCAGATGGCAGAGCATTTATTTGCTATACCTGCTAATCATCCAATTCAGACTTGTTTTCTTTCGGTTCTCATTGAATTTCCATGACGCAACATGTAATAAAAACATGAATACAGCTGCAACCAGCAGGGATCTATAGGGCCTCTAAAAATTGTTGTACTGCAACTCCTCCTCTCAGTCCTTTTCCACCATTCAAATTATCTGTTAATAAGATAAAAACGTGTCATAATTTAACTGTACTCTGCTGCAATGTGGTAATAATGTGATAGTAAGTTTTAGCTAATGTGTATCACCAGTATGATCCTGAAACTATCAGGATCTGATGGTCTGATGGTCTGATGTCTGATATCTGATGTGACAAAACAAGGATTGAAAAATGCTTCTCAGCTATAGATCAATATATTTATGGAGTATCATGAGAAATGTGCACTAAAGCTGGTCTTGGTAATTTTTTAGCCCTAGTGTTGGTACATATATTTTAAAAAAAAGTTTTTTCTAGATTTCCAGTGAGGGAAAGTGTTGATCTCTAAACTAAAAAGGAAGTGTAAATGTTTAAATGTGTTTTTAATAATCATGGATATGTAGTTTGGGATTAATGTCACGGTAGTCCTGGTCACGATGAGCCATAAACCAGTTTTGGCTTCAGCATCAGTGTTAATCAGTGTGTGATGAAGAAATACATGTCAAGAAAATGAACCTGCAATCAACTACATTTTTTATTTCAGCTAAATTATCATGACTGGTGACTCATCTACCTGATCCAAGGATACTGAATTATCTATCTTTTAACCCTGTCCAAATTCCAGAAATAAATGAATAAAACAACCTTTTGAACATTAAACATACATTGATTTCATGTCATACTCCAAAGTTTGTTTAGGCTTTATTTTGGAAGCTCAGGAATGTAAGGTGAAAGGTGGAGCTAGTTAATCCTTGAATTAATTTATTACACACATCCAGCTTAGTCTCTGAATCTCAAGTCTTGTGCAAGCTTTGAAAGCCACACCAGTGGCTTAGACATGTCTTCACACAAAAAAAGAACCATGTGACTTTATCTGATAAATTTAACATTTGCAGATGTCATCAAGTACCTGGACCTTTAGTCTGGGCTGGTTTCTGGGCCTCCGATGAGGGGCTGTCTGAGAGGTGGGGGGTCATCTTCCTGGTCTCGCTGTCGGGGTCCATTGTTACGAGTCTGTCCAAGAAGAGGTATTTGAAACAGACACACAAAAAAGAAACATAAAAAAAAGCACACACAATGTTAAATATCTTTTTAACTAATGTCAGTAAATGATATTTGACCAAAAGTGCACATGAAATACGAACAACTTAACACCAGAACAAGCTGATCAGACCAAGACTGTAGATCTGATAGCAGATCTTGACACATGACAGCGTTTGATATTTCATGGCATTTTCACAGGAGACAAAACAACAAAAAGCAAAAACAAAACTGGTTGACTCATCAGAATTAGCCCTACCCAAGGCAAAAAAGTACAAACCTTCATGAGCTACATACATATCAAATCAGTCATAGATGAGTATGTAAGCAGCAGGAGAACAGAATGAGCTGAACGCAGGTTATTCCTATTGCATTCAATTCAATTTATAACATAAACTACGTGGTGCAAGAAAATCATTTCAGAGATCATGACACCAGATCATCCCTTTTCTTTTGGGTGCTGTCCTGACACCCAGCTGATGTCTCAAGGTGACCCTCCACGGGGACACACTTCCAGATGTGAGTCCTGTCAACACACACCAGCTGGATGGATCGATCCGAGTCCAGAGATATTGAGAAATCTGGAAATACTGAACTTTTAGGTTTCGTCTTTTTTTTTTTTTTTGCCTGACATAATTTTATAGTTCGTAAGGTAAAAAAAAAACAGAACACGCATGCTTCCCTCCGCGATGTCTGACATCCACATTGAGCTGTTCTCTGTAGGCTGTCTTCAGGTAGGGTCTGACCAAGTCATGTGCAGATTAATCGGGTTTTCACAACGTGACAGTAAACGGGGGTCTAATGAGAGCTCGGTGCGGTGACACTCACCTCAGCCTAACCCCAGCCGTGTGTCCGCTAACAGTTCAAACTAGTTTCGGTCGGTCCATTGACTTTCTCTTCCAAATTTTCACTCAACCCCTCCTGCAGAACTTGTTCGAGTCGTCAACTTGTTTTGGTGAAACCGACTTTTCGTCCAGCCCATGTCTGTCCGGGCGACCAATAGGAAGCGCTGTTGCGGCGTCACAGAATACAACGAGACATTCTATTGGCTATCATTATCGCTCATGCGGCGTTTTATTGAAATCAATTTATCAATGAATTCGGGCTGTTTATATTTTAATAATTGTCGCATGTTGACTCAAGTTCGTATCTACATAACTAAGTAAGTAAGTAAGTAAGTCGGTGGTTACGCATGTAAGAATGGCCGCAGATCAAGGCGCCCACTGTATGACGTCACAGATCACAGTAGATATGAGCAGAAAGTGAACGGAGTCGGTCAGTCGGGTTTGACAGGTAGGTAGATCGGTTCTGCTAAATGGTTTTTGTAAAGTCTAACAAACCTGTCCTGTTATCTACGGTTTCATTTGGTCTGAAACTTTTCACAGTGTCTGGACACCTTGGATCAAATGTATAAGCATCCAATAAATAACAACAAATAAACAACAAGATTGAAACATCCCGTGACACCCCTGAATTCAAAATGTCATCCTGACCCACTTGCATAGGTCAAAGATCAAAGCTAGTGCTCTGACCTGCTTTGATAGATCGAAGCTAGTAGCTTTGATTTATGGTCTTACTCACACTGGCCTCCTCCCTCGTCTTTCTATCTTATCCGGTTCCTGAGTGTACAAAAGTTGAAATTTGACCTTGGCCTGGTTTTCTCAAGTTCAAGGTCATCATCTCATTTTTATACCCGAGTAATATGCTTTTGATTTCATCTTTCTATCTGAAACAGTTGCGAAGGTATTTGGTGCACTAACGAAAGGATTAACGGATGAACGGACGAACACACGAACGCTGACAATTACAATACCTCCCCGCTTTGAAGCGGGATGTATCTAGAGCTGGACACTTGGGATCGCATAAACAGTAGTAGCAAACAACAAATAGATTAGACCTCCCATTTTTAGAAACCATAACATAGTCTTGAAAGTATTGATACATATCTGTTGGACTGCAGGCAACAGAAGAGGGAAGAATAACAAGTATTTCTGGTTCAGTGTCATTATTTTGTCGTGTGTTTAAACAACTACGTAAATAAACCAAAGGTAACTAACAAATGACCTGTCCTAGAACTGCAATGCATATATTATATTAACAAAATACATGTGCAGTTCATTGGACAAAAAAAACGTTCCCCCCACCCTCTACACAGACGTTTAAAATATTGGGTTTAAACCCAAGTTAAAACTAGAACCAATGCAGATAGTTGGAAGACAAACTAACGGATGGACGGACGAACACACGAACACTGACAATTATAATACATCACCGCTTTGAAGCAGGATGTAAACATGTGTGTCAGCAGTGCAAAGGCTTGGCCTAGTGCGTTGGCTATACAAATAGGGTGGAGCACAGAAAACCTAAAGCTCTCACGCAGAGCTCAAGCAGAGCAGTAAAGAGCAGCCAACCACCCCGTCGTGACGACACGCGCCACATTGGTGACCGACCAGCTGATTGCAGTCTCACTTGGCGTGGAATTACGCGTTTATGTGTGTGCTTTTTTTTTTTTTACTTTTGAAAACACTATAAATGCTGTGAATAAAATGTTTACTAATGACAATACCATTTTCTCTTTATTAGAAATGCCTCAATTAGAAATTCCACCAAATCCTCTGCGTGAGGTTTAGCCTCTGTCTGCTGACCCTGCTGATTGGCCTTCATGTCTGACTGACAGAATTCAGACACAGCTTGTTTGTAGAGGACCACGTCAGGTACCTGCTGACTTTGCTTTCCCCAGGAATGAGTTGGATGGAAGAAGTTGTCCCAGAAAGTTGTTTCAAAAAGACATTGATTACTGGTGAAAAGATTCCTAGAAGTAGTCTACTCTGAGAAGAAAAATAGCCTTTTCTGTTTCTGCTGCAAACTTTTTTGTAAGAGGACAGTTAAGTTAAAAGCTCAGGCCTAGCAGGCTGGAAACATGCAAAGTGGGAAAGTAAAGTGAGGAGTGTTGCAAACCTGAGATATCAGGCAGCTGCTGTGAGAGAGGCACTGACTGAGGTTAGTGTGAGTAAGACTGTAGATCAAAGCTAGTTCTTTGATCAGTGATAGTAGGTCAGAGCACTAGCTTTGATCTTTGAACTATGCAAGTAGTTCAGGGTAAAATTTTTAATTCAAGGGTGTCGTAGGATGTTGCAGTCTGTGTCTGCATTAGTTCTAGTTAAGCCTTTAAGTGATACTCTGAAGAAGCTGGAGGTCAAATTTTTCAGTGGTGTTGTTGTTGTTGATGCTACAGCTTCAGCTGTTCATGAATTATTTTCCAGTCTGTATGAGAGAGAGGAGTGCTCTCTAATTTCAGAAACCTCCCAGACAAAGAACTCCAAAAAGAATGTGAGAAGCTGCAAAGTACACTGGACTTCCAGGGACACTCATAGGCGGATGACAGAGAGCTAGGACAAGAGCTGAAGAACTTCCCTGATCTCCCATCAAAGTCCATGACTCTGTTTGAGATGCTGACTTTCATCCTTAAGAAAGAGCTCACAGAAATCTGCCCTAATTTGTGGATTTCATTCAGAATTGGTGTGACCTTACCAGGGACAGTAGCTGAAGCAGAAAAGAGGAGTTTTTACAAGCTGAAGCATATTAAAACTTACTTGAGGTCCATTATATCACAGGAGCGTCCGCTTTCATCAACATCCATCAAACAGTTGCACAACAGATTTCTTATAATGATGCAATTGATGAACTTACTGTACATCAATGAAAGTTATAAAAGGCAAGTCAAGGGATGATTCGCGTGAAGCGCAAATCTATCCAGGATCGCCCCTGCGGCCAATCATACAGTATTTACAGTCAAAGGAGGGTAGATCAAAGGTCAGTATGGCTTTGATCTACTGCCCAGGACATCTCACACATGACAGAATGTACCCTGTTATGTTATTTTTTTTCTCAGTCTACTGTCATCTGGCTACACTGTGGGGGGTCATCATTGCATCATAGCTGTTTACAAATGTAAGTGAAGAGTTGTGTAATTGTGCGTAATCCAATATTCCTGCGTGCCGTTACAGCTGATAGAACTTTGGTGCAGGTCTACTGTGTGAAGTTTATTTTTTGAGTTCAAAACATTCACCTGCTTGATGGCATCCTGCGCTAACGAAACGAAACTGTGCTGCAGGAGAATGTAGCCATAACCGTAGTCTCTAATTAAACAAAGGCGATGGTTCATGCAGATAGTCGGAGTGTAGGTGAACAACATCCATAATTACAAAAAGAATGGTTGCGGAGTGTAAAAGTACTCTAAAGGTAAAAACAACCCTAACACTGCAATTGTTTGAGTTGGAGCTGAAACTCTGTATTGCCAATTCGTTTTGAATTGCGAATTTCGATTGGCAAAAAATGTAGAGGATCTCAAGGGGAGATAACAAGTCACATGATTCATCCACATCACACTGAAGGAATTTGTTAGTCAGGACGGCTGCATCAGATTCAAACTTGTCAGACAAGAAGGGTGATGTTATCACATGAAAAAGAAAGCCATGTATGCATCATGGGAAGTCCTCCAGCAGCCTAAAGATGCAGTAGGGATTCTTACATAGTAGGGTGTGCCCTCCGAGGGGGCTAGGTGCCTGAGGGAGTCCCTGTGATCCTGGGGAACGTGCACAGAGAAACAACCTTTTGCTTTTTCATTGACGTAACACACGGGTGCTTACACTTTTTCAGTATGTGAGCTACTTATAAAATGTCTTATGAAAGTTCTTGATTTGTAAAAGTCAAAAAGATCTACCAACTACAAAAATGCAAAACATGTATTTGTTTATAAGTATATTGAAATTATAGAGGGGACAGAGCTGGAGGTAGCAGAGATGAAGATGCTGAGGTTCTCTTTGGGAGTGACCAGGATGGACAGGATCAGCAATGAGTACATCAGAGGGACAGCACATGTTAGAGGTTTTGGAGATAAAGTCAGAGAGGCCAGACTGAGATGGTTTGGACATGTCCAGAGGAGAGATAGTGAATATATTGGTAGAAGGATGCTGAGTTTTGAACTGCCAGGCAGGAGGCCTAGAGGAAGACCAAAGAGGAGGTTTATGGATGTAATGAGAGAGGACATGAAGGTAGTTGGTGTGAGAGAAGAGGATGCAGTAGACAGGGTTAGATGGAGGCAACTGATTTTCTGTGGTGACCCCTGAAGGGAAAAGCCAAAAGGAGAAGAAGATATTGAAATTATACAGTATGTACAATGTACATTAAAGGACCTTGCATAAAAGCACAAGCCCATATTACACAACACAATTAACTATATTATTATTCTATATTTTTGTCATATGCTGAGTTTACTTTGATGACTTGCACTAAATTGAATAAGCCAGGGATGCATAATCTGGACAGTACCTGCTGATAGTCAGCTTCAAGCACATTTCCAAACCATCTTCAGTCGTGGTGGAACGATATTTGGACTTAACTAGCAGTCACTGACTGTCATTTAGCTGCTTGTATTCTGCATGCCAAACAACATTTGAAAACTCCTTAATCTCCAGACAGAGCTCTAGAAATCTTTGAAGGAATTTCCCACAACTAAGTCATCTCGCATCAGCGTGTAGCAACAACTCAAAGTGGTCGCAGTCCATCTTCTCCAGACGTTCACAGAATAGCCGTCTATGAAGAGATCTGGTGCGAATTGACCAGGCAGTCTCTGTTGCTACATCCATGATCTCTTTCATATTGTGCATTTTGTTGATGGATTATTCAGTGGTAATTCATGATGTCCAGGAAATCATCGCCCTTCCTGCACTTTCCAATAAATCCGTTCTAGCAGCCAAATATTATTGGTGCTCCATCCGTGGTAATGGACACCAACTTGTACACTGGTAGCTGGATTTTCTTAATAATGTTTTTGAACGACAGAAATATGTCTTCTCCTTGTGTCTGTTCTTTCCTGGACAATAATTCCTTGTTTGTAGTGATATCAACAAACACCTTATGAATAAAGCTGTTGTTGGTATCTACCAGAACTACCCTCGGAATCAACCGGTCCTTTGTGATCGATGTATTGATCACCCCTGACACGATAGAAAAAAGTGTAATTTCACATTGCTACAGTAGGTGGCAGTAGTCTACATGTAATTTACCATTAACTGTATTTACTGTAGTTACACACACACACACACACACACACACACACACACACACACACACACACACACACACACACACACACACACACACACACACACACACACACACACACACACACACACACACAACCAAACCGTATGTGTGGCAGAGGGTGGGAGGTGTGCAAAATATTTTCTTCCTTCTAGAGGGGTTCAACAGAAAACATTTGAGAAACACTGGTAAAATGAGGACTAGACTAATCTATACACAAACATTTTCTTTATTCTGGAACCTCAATGTAACTTTAAAAGCAAGAAACTACAGGAAATACACTTTACAATGTGTAGTCCATATAAAAAATAAATGCATGTTTACCCTGAAATGACATCCTGTAACTTCATTACACCCAAATGGCAGAAGACCAAGTTATAACTATGCAGCTGTACTAATAATGATCACTTAATGGTCAATAAAGGTCACTTAATGTGTAATCTTCTCACCTGTCTACAGTTCTGTCTTTTCCATCCATAGAGACATTGTTTATGCCAGTAATAAACTTACACACTCATGCAT
This sequence comes from Antennarius striatus, assembly GCF_040054535.1. Taxonomy (NCBI): domain Eukaryota; kingdom Metazoa; phylum Chordata; class Actinopteri; order Lophiiformes; family Antennariidae; genus Antennarius; species Antennarius striatus. Next base: position 12,490,982 of record NC_090794.1, on the reverse strand, counting down.
GGTGTAATTTCTTGGGTGTTTTCATTTTTCTTTTACTTCTTTGTTTTTTAGTTTGTTTATGGCAAAGTCAGAGAAAGCCTGAGGTTACTTCATGAGTTTTCCAACAGGTGGCAGTGTGTGGCCACAGCTGCTGAGCAGATCGGTGCGAACATGTTCAGCCCCATTCAGTTCTATGACTGATGAGGACATTGAGGTACTGTAGTAATGATCAAGCATTTCTCTAATAACATCCAAATATTTTTGCATGATTAACAGGTTTTTTCCACATGCGGCTGCCTTATTTATTTATCTATTTGGTATGTATGTATGTATGTATGTATGTATGTATGTATGTATGTATGTATGTATGTATGTATGTATGTATGTATGTATGTATGTATGTATGTATGTATGTATGTATGTATGTATGTATGTTTGTATGTTTGCATGTATGAATTTAATTATTTATTTATTCATCCAAATTTTGTGCGAATTACTGCTGTAATTTCACGGATTCGACTCAAAAAGATGGGAGGTTAAAGTTAAAGTCAGTGAAGAACTCTGACCTACTATGGTGACTTAAAAAACAACATCTCTCCTTTCTTTTGGTACATTACTCATTGACTACTCAGCTTCATGGACCTACCACATCAAACTTTTGGGTGGATGGTGAGCTTGGAGACTTTATTTCCCCACAGGCCTCTTGTAATGTAAATCTTGGAGATGGAATTCCTTTCTCACTTTACCCTCTTCCCAGGAAGCAGGAGGTCAGAGGTCACCCACACAATAACCCCCCTGGATCTGTCAACTCTTCAGTCCCCTCCTTTAGAACAGCCATATAGACTCAATCAGCCATGAACATGACCTTGAACGCCAGTAGAAGGACATTCTCCCTCATCAACACATGACCTTCAGTAATCCTATTGAAGACACCGTATTGTGCTTACTATTATACTAACTTGAATTATTCATGCAGCAGGGATCAATATTCCTCTTATGAATCTAAAACTGGTTGAATAGGGTGATTGAATGTCTTTTGAGGTGCAGTGGCCTTATCAGTTAATAATCTAATGACAAACAGACCTCCCAGCTCAACACACAAATGGACGTCACCCTCCTCATTGTGTAAGTTTGCTGACGCATGTACTGTAGTTCCATCCTACGGTAATGTGGGACATTAGTCTGGGGTCAGTAGCTCAAGCCCTTTCCAAACATAACTTTTTTTCTAACATTTGATCTTTAAATTGTGAATGTGTGTATTTTCTCAGGACACTTACGGATTCTCACAGGCAAGGCCAAGACAAAATTATATATGAATAAAATGCACAGGCAAAGAAAAAAGTAGGTCACATGACTGTAGTCCATTGATCGGTCATGAAAAACAAGTTCATAAGATGTAATAAAGTTAAACTTTTATTGCAAACCAAATATGGTCACATAAATCTTTAACAATTTTACAATTTACAGTACATTTAAACATGAATTATTACATATACATATTTTAGCATACTCTTAGTTATTTTCTGTTCAATATACATTAAAACTACACACATTACTCCAAATATACAAACAAACTTAAATACCGTCAAACTGCATTACAGCAATATTAAAATGGAATGTTCAGTTTCGATGTCGTCAGCTCGGCTGAAAGCCGCCGTTACATTATTGTGAGGCGAATGGAAGACTATGAGGAGGACACAGGTTGGCAAGCAGAACTACACAAACACTTCTGAACACATCACTCTCTCTTGCTCACCTAGCAGCAGTGCTCTCTTTCTATCTCTCGATCAGCATTACCATCAGCGTGGTATGTGCAAATGAAGATATGAGACATCGTTTGAGCTCTGACGTCACGCTTGTTAAGGACAGAACATGTGTAATAACTTAGATCGCTGTCAGCCCTCTTGGGTGACTTCTAAAGGCAGCTCCTCCCACCTGCCCTCAGGTGAGGAGTGGAGACGCTGAGGTCGACACAGACAAACTCAAAAGATGTGATTTCTGATGGAGAGACAAAAAAAAGACGCATTTGACAGAAATGAACAAAAACAACATCCCCCTCTGTAACATTCAGCTTCAAAGCTCCCTTTTTTAACTACATGAGAATAACTAAAGCACCAGAAACAATGTCACCTCCAAGCTACTCAACTCAACAGGGAGGTCCCTGTGGGTGGTTAGATGTAATCTCAAAAGATGTGTGGCTACATAGATGAAGACGAGAATCATTTTCAGGCCTGTTACTATCTTCATCTCTTGAGACAAAGTAGAAGATGTGTGTGCTTGTCGGCTGTGGTTTCAGGGTCAAAGGTGGTCTTTAAGCTGCCTGAACTATGTGCAAAAGATCTCCACTACTGTGTAAGAGACAGTCAATTCAGGCTGAAGATCATGTCTGTCATAGAAGGTTAGAAGATTTGTGCGTTGGCAAATGTGTGAAGGGTAGAGGATTTCAATTGCAGAGAGTCTTTTGAATCTGGCAGACATCCTCTTGCAGTAAAATTTGATAAACACATTCAAGAGTTGTTGGACAGGTTGTGGAAAGTACACATGTGTACCTCTGTGTATATTCTTTAAAAAGATGCAGGGTTGGTTAAGAAATGTCCATAATCTTCATAGGAAATGTAAAGTGGGATCAAGATGCAAGTCCATGGACATACTTGTACAGCATGTCCAGCAAGTCTGAATTGGTATCCATACTGAAGGACTGTGTTTAAATCCTATAGATAGGAATCCATGGATGGGGCGTAGGAGAAGCCCACGAAGGCCTCTGCAGCCTCTTTGATGCTGGATGTGACCAGTGCGCTGTCTGGGGAGCAGCCAATGGAGCTGGGCACAGGTTCATCTGTGAACTCTGGATCAAAGTGTCGCAGGTCGTTGGGTCCCGTCTGGTTAGCGGGGAGGAAGGAGGGAAGAAACAAGAAGAGATGAGTCCAACTCCAATAGCAAAAACACCTGCCATATGCCTAAATATTGAATTTGTGGACTTAAAGAAGAATCAAAATGGAACATACCACGTTGGGGTTAAATGGAGGGGTGATCTTCTTGGCATTGAGGTCATCCCAGTTGATGGGAGAGAAGAATACGTGGTTCTTAATTTCAATCTGCAAAGAAGCACAAACAGGAATAAATATATGATTGTTATTTACACACACACATGAACCGAGATACGCAAAGAGCCACATATTCCATCACTTACAAAGTCCTCTGTGCAGCCCAGCCTCTTGGTTCGGTCCTTCTGCAGCAGACCCTCCAGCAGGTGTCTGGCTGCGTTGGAAATGTTGGGTTTCAGTTGTAGTGGCTTATTGAGGATGTTGTCGTACATCTCTGCTGTGTTGCGACTGTAGAACGGAGGCTGAGAAGCGACAAAAATAATTCATTAGCAAATCATAATTTATAAAAAAAGATATAAAAACACAAATTAAATTATCATTAGTGTACAGTCCATATAAATAGCTGTAAGATGTAGAAGTAACTTGAGGGGGTTTGCAAATGTTCTGTATAATTTCAGTATATAAGGATAATGTGAATGTTACTCACCAGGCCATAGAGCATCTCATAGAGAACAGCTCCTAAACACCACCAGTCCACTGTCCTGTCATACGGCTGCTTGTGCAGAACCTCAGGAGCTAAATACTGTAGAGAGAAAAAAGATTTACATCATCACACAACTGGAAATCACAAAATGAGGACAAAAATAAATTCTTGTTTTTCTGTTTTTGCCTTACCTCTGGCGTACCGCAGAAGGTCGACGTGGTCCCGTTTGGCTCAATGTTCTCCTTGCACAGCCCGAAATCTGTGAGAATGATGTGACCCTGAGAGTCCAGCAGGATGTTCTCTGGTTTCAGATCTCTGTAGACGATGTTGAGGGAATGGAGGTAGCCCAGCGCACTGGCAATTTCTGCTGCATAAAACCTGGCTCTGGGCTCCAGGAAGCAGCGCTCTCTCTGTAGGTGGTAGAACAACTGGAAGACAGAGAAACAAGGAAAACGAAAACAAAGGTTAATACAAGTGTCTGCAGTAACAACAGCTAAACGATCTTAATAAGCAGAACGAGGGGAAAAAAAGTTGGCAGTAAAATGACAGAGATGGAAGGACGGCAGGATATGAAGTGGCAGGAAGGCAAGAGACAAAACGGTTTGACAACGGAAGACATAAAACAAAGGGCAAATGTAGAGTGAAAGAGCAGCAGCATACAAGGAACAGTGAAGAAGAAAAGAGAAAGGGGAGAAGGAGAGCAAATGCATCCTGTTTCCGGACAAGGCCCAAATTTAATCAGCACTGTCTTTACACAGCCAACAATGACAGGAAATTAGCGTGATTAAACACACACACAGGGTCTGAATGGCACTGCTAATTTTGGCCCAGATTTTCTCCTGCTGTTCTAACCCACCTCATGACTTCCTGAGAGGTGTTTCCTTTTGAGTATGAAAGTCAGATAAAAGAGGGCAAGCGGCAGCTTCGTTTCTGCATCTGACAGGATATCCCCTCTGCCTGTTTGTCTGCCTCATCTTATTATAAGACATTCGTGCCTTCCTTTTTTTATCTCTCCAGATAAGTATGTCCTTAAGTAAGTCAGCATTTCTCTTTTATTCTATGACCTCTACTACGTATTCATATTTTTTCTTGGAAGCAGTTCAGCCAGTGACTCACCTCCCCTCCGTTGATGTAGTCCAAGACAAAGTAGAGTTTGTCTGTTGTTTGGAAAGAGTAGTGCAGGCCCACTAAAAACGGGTGCTTGACATTCTTTAAAAGCACATTCCTTTCAGACATGATGTGTTTCTCCTAGAGAACACAAAGAATGAGGGGTTAAAGAGGCTGTCGTAAATGTATGTTTGCGTGTTTCCTGATAGAGGCATGTCAGTATGTGTATTTACCTCCTTCTTCTTAAGGATGGCCTTTTTCTGTAAGACTTTGACTGCGTAAAACTGGTCATCTGTGCGATGGCGTGCAAGCAGCACCTTGCCAAAGCTGCCCTTGCCGATCACTTTGAGGAAGTGGAAATCATTAGGTTTGGCCGAAGGGTTGGAGGATGGACCGAGGTTGATCTGTTGGGATGGACTGGGCTGTGAAAAAAGTGAGTAAAGATGTGGTGAGGAAATGAGCGCCATAACATCAACAAAATGTGTAGTAAGTACTTAAATAGAGGCTATGGGTGCAGATCTCTGAGTATGTTCAAATGCAAACAAGTGAAGTTTGATGCAAATGCACTTACAGGAGGAGAGGGGTTCGTGTTCATGAGCTCAGCATCCTGAGGGGGACTCAAGTTCAGAATGGATTGAACTTCAGGACTGAAAAAAGAAGAGTTCAAAGTTAATTTCTCTGATAATTATAACACCACAAATCCCCGCCAACTGTTGTGATTTAATGTGAAACAGCTGATCTGGGAATTCAAAAGAGTCTACAAAATTTCCACAGAGCACAAATGCCAGGCATATCAGGTTATTTCCCAGTCTTTCAGTTGTGTACAGTACAATAACATGAGTCATGTGATACTCACTGTTTGCAGGAGTAGGAGTTTGTGGCGAGTCTCTGAATGAAGTCATTTAATCCCATCCTCCTTTGTTTCATAAAAGCTGAAAAAAAAGAGAAAAACAGAAAATAATAAAAGTTAGATTTTCAACTAAAAATGTCCATGAGGAATAATCATAAAACATCCGCCATGTTTCCATACCGGAGACTAATGTTCCTAGTGATTTAGACTTTGAGTAAGTCAGGACGGGCTTTTCTGCTTCAGTTATGATCGTCATGATGAGTTTGACTGCGGCTCTTCTCTCCACAAAGGTCTGAAGGAAAACTGTAACTACCGCAAAGTGCCTCTGGTTTTATGTCAGGCAGAGGAGGCGGGAGGACCCGCCCCCTGGCACACCCACCAGGTGGGCGTGTCCTGAGCAAACACTTCTTTCTGTTGAATGGACAGTGAGAAGGTGATCGATCCCTTTCTCGTCCAATCAGAGGCCGTTGCGCCTCCAGCGCGTCATTGCCGCGCCTCAAAATATGTTTGCGTAAAGCGCAAAAAAAAAAAAAGGAAAAAAAAAAAAGAGGAAGTTGTACAAAAGTTATTCATCACCAATGACCGAAAAGCCGGTTTTCACTAATTAAACAAATGTTTGTGAAATAAACGTACTGAACAATGCGTCATACTGGACATACTGGTCTTTACAGCAATGTGAAAACAGATCCTGTAAATTAATTCCATCCAGATTTGAATACCAGAGTGGTTCACATTAATGTGAGCCCCTAATATTTCGAATAAAATACAAATATCGTCAAACTGTTCAAAAGTTGTTCCGAATGGTGATCATTCCCAAAGCACCAGGTTACTTCTGCATCGGAACCCCTTTGAGTTCGACACATAGTCCTGTATAAATAATCCGGTCAACCAGCCTATCGGTTTCGCTGTTTGGCTGCTTCTCCGATGAATCGACCTGGGGTGACGCAAACTACATAAAAGAGGAGAAGGGAAGCCTGAGCCGAGGGGGGCGCGGTGCCAAGAATAAGCCGCTGGTGGTGGAAAAGTACAGACTGAGAAAACTCCTAGACGCATCCAGCTCACACGGTTGGAAGAGATTAAACGGCGACAATCTGTTTTCACGCCTTTATAAGATTCACGGAAGTAAATAAACATTTCAGTGTGATTATAGGAAAGAGTTCATGTCAGAAAAATGTCATTCTGGCCGTGATCTCGTCAACATTCGGTTATGTAAGACAGATTCTTCAATTTACCCCCGGGCGGAATGGGAGTCGGTTAAGATATCACCTGAGAATCCCAATACAATCCAAATTTTAATTGTTGATTGCTTTCATAAGAAGACGGAAAAGTAAAAGAAATTAGGCCCAATAAACTTCAAATTCTCTCTCTCTCTCACACACACACACACACACACACACACACAAAGCTCACAAAACACAAACGATCAGGGACTGGGAATCCCAAGTAAATGGATAGAACTGCAAAAACGGTACAAAGCGTTTCAATCCATTTATTAAAAAAAAAAACAAAAAACAAGAAGAAACAGAACCTGATCTTTCGGTGTCTATATCAACCCCCCCTCCCCTCCTCCTCTAGCACCACACATCGAATTCTCAGAGACAAACAAACCTTTCAGATCCGAAGGAGTTCTCATTCTGCAGCGATCACAGGTCGACAAGTTGGAACAGAGAGTTTTCAATGAGTCTTTGCTACTTTAAAAACCTCCCTACCAGCCATGGATTTCCATAGATAACACAATCATAAAATCCAGGTCACCGGTTTATGGGGTGAGCTGTGCGCCCCCCCATAAAAAAAAAATTCCCAAAGTAGGCCTCGATCTGCCAATGCCGTCTTCCCATGGCACAAATACATGAAACACAATTTTGGGGGTGGGGGCTTTATTTGAAAGAGAACTTTACACATCACAGTTGGTACTAAACGTAGAGATACCACTAATTCCCACAATAACATTCCGATCGATCAACAGTTTCCTCCAGGAGTTCAGCTGTCTTTAACAACCCCCCCCCCCCTCCCCGCGGATCAAACCATCCCCGTTCATTTGGAATGAAAACGCAGCCTTACTTACAAGTCAGAGCCGTCGTTTTGTCTTTCATAAGGATGCTTTTTTTCCGAATCACGAGGGAAATCCTATAGGCTCCTCGGCAGTCAGGTAATAATAAAAGTACAGCGCATTCCTCTCCTTGGAGACTTTCATCCACAAGATTTTTTTCCTTTCTTGTCGGGGCGGAGACGTCCCGCCTCTGTTTCCTCTCGTTTCTGCGGGGCGGGGGGAGCGGCTGCTGAAGGCTGCTCATGAGAACAGACTTATGAATGCACCGAAAAGAGGAATATATATATATATATATTTTTGTTTTTGCAAAATAAAAATGAAAAATTTTGCGCCAAGCTATAGGCATTGCCCTACTTGCTTACGCAGAGTGGATAAAACGGTTAAAGTGATGGATTTTACGCACAAACACGCACACGCACGCACGCACGCACACACGCGCACACACACACACACCCACCCACCCACCCACCCACACACACACACACACACACACACACACACACACACACACACACACACACACACACACACACACACACACACACACACACACACACACACACACACAGAGAGAGAGTTTCATCTCCTCTCCCCCCTCCAAGCCTGCTGAGATCATTCACCTACTGAGAATTAAAATGTAACCTGGATCTGGAAATTTACAGAGTTCACATTGATTCAAAGTCAAGAGAGTGAGTGTGTGAGGGGGGGAGAGGGAGAATAAACAACTTAAAGGAAGCATCTATTGCTTCACGAAAGCCTTACTCTTGATCACACATGTAAAACTAACATGTGAGTCAGGAGGGAGCTTCACCTCCCTGGGGCAGGTTAGTTAGATTCAAGTCAGTGACACAGTCAACAGCAAGCAGGTTAGTGTGTGAAAAGTGACACTTGGATTCTGAGAAATGTGATATGTAAATGGTATGGAAATTAATTAATTTATTCATTCATCTTCATGACCCGTTCATTTAAATATGCAGCGGATTTAATACATTTCACTATTTTCATTTAGTTTAAATGCATTCAAGAATTTAAACATATTTTCATGTTTCAGTGAATTTAATTGTTGTCAAAATATAGCAAAGCTAAGCCTCAAATGTGTTACTGCACCAAAAAACAAACCTGCGAGCCAAGAGACAAGTGTAAACAGGCATTACAGATGCTTGTGAACTTCTGTACCAGGGCAGAGCAGAGCCTGACTTTTATTAGAGATTTATAGATGTGGTGTGATGGAGGCAGCAGCAGAGAGCGAACATGGAGTCGATCCAGGAACAATAACTCGAGGAACTCCTGACTGTTGATCTTTTTAAGGAAACAAACAAACTTTATTTTCACTCGTCTCACATCTATGACAAAAAACATCGGCTTAGAATAGACTGGAGAAAACACGTTACAGTCAACACTTAAATGATTATTTACACACTGACTATAAAACCTCTCTTCCTGACACACATAAATGGTTCATATCATGATGTAGATGGAGTGAATGTATGTGAGGAACAGAGGAAAAGGGTCTTTGTTTTAACCCCCCGGCCGGAGAAAGTGTTTGTGCATGTATGACTCTGCAGTTTATGACATACGCACACACGCACACGCACGCACGCACGCATGCACACACACAAACACATAAACAGAGCCTCAAAAAGTGTCTCCCCTGCAGCATCACAAGAAGAATAAATGATTACCCCTTCACACGGCTCCTCAGAGGAGCTTCATCTACTCTCTGACACAGCTGACACTGCAGCCATGCATGCAGGAAACAATCTGACATCTCCTATCAGCAGAAACTGAGTAAACGGGAGCAAGCACAGAAAAAAAAAAATTGCCCATAAAAAAGTATTCTTGGCCCTGCAAGAACATTTTATCCCCACAGTAACAACTGAAACTAGGAGAGGATTTAAAGTGATGAAGACCTTTTACCTCCTCTGAGCTGCAAGTGCTGTTCTTGCATCAGCATCTGTGATCATACCCCAAGAGTTGAACAAAATGAGAGGAGAATTGTTGAGTGAATATCAGGAGAGGAGGGGGAAAGAGTGCAGCATCAATAGGTCCACCCAGTCAGGCCCTCTTTCCCTTCTGGATGGCTGCTTGTGTTTGGGCCCCCAACAAGATGAGGCTCCACAGTACTCAAACTGTGTGTTTTTGCCTTTCTAGTTATGTGTGTGTGAGAGAGACACTGGTATGTTATGTAACCCACTAGTGACACTGTTAGTAATGCCAAAGCCAGCACTGAGTCATACAGTCACACACACACACACACACACACACACACACACACACACACACACACACACACACACACACACACACACACACACACACACACACACACACACACACACACACACACACACACACACACACACACACATACACACACTTGAAGGCCATATCGTGAAAGGACAGGATGGGATTCACTGCAGTGCCAGATTGGTTTGAGGTGCAGGTTATTAAACGCATTCAAACACACGCCTCTTCAGCCCACCCACCCGTAGTATAGCCCCCCCACACACACACACACACACATGCAGAGACTGACATGTGTCCATATTAACACTGTCACACTGTCCGTGGCATATGGCATCATGGCATCATCCATTAAATCCGCTCATCCTATCATTCCCTTGTGCCACCGTCTTGTAATATCCTCGCTCTGGGCAGATGATGACGAGGGAGTTTGCGGCCACCATTGATCTGGTGATGAATGAGAATGAGGCTCTTTGGTGCGGAACCAAATGACATGTTACATAAAGGCCTCATCTATTCAGAGACCACAGCTACGCTTTTATTCGGTTGTAGTGGGCTTGAGTAGGATGATGCTACATCACTAAAAACTAGTCTATTAAGCCTTAATCTACCTCCATAAATGGTCATGTGACTTTTGGTGTTAGAGACCCAGGCTTTGGAATTTGGTTATCTTCCAATTATGTATTTTGTTTGTTTGTTTGTTCAGCAGTGTGTGTGTATGTGTGTGTGTGTATGTGTATGTATGCGTGGTCACACCTTGCTTAGTAAGTTCCAGAGTTTCGTAACAAATTTTTGGAAGTTGACCGCAACTATGAAAAGTTCCCCAATTAGCAAATTCCAGTCGGCAGTTCAGATGAACTGTAGTCAGTTCACTGACAGCAGAGAGATGATGGGACATAAGAGGAAACAATGACACCAAGATCAGGAGTTATACGTAACCTAGTTTGTCAGCGTGAAAATTGTCCTCCTAGGCTACCGTAGGTCACCAGGATGCCCAAAAACATAGCATAGGTCTGGTAAAGAGAACACCTTTGGTTTAAAACGCTGATATTTTCCTCAAAGCTGTGATAAGTGTTTGGTTTGGTTGTGTTTTTATGGATTAAAGATGTATTCACAACATACTGAAGTGTCGTTTTTGTAAATTTGTTTTTATGCATTAAGGATGTGTTCACAACATATTCAAGTGTTGTTTTTGTAAATTTGTCAATTTAGCTCTAAAGGAAGGAGGACACAGGTGAACAGCTTGTTATCAAGAATGATGAAAGAAAGGAGTAAACATCAGCTAAATTGGGAGCTGTTATGATGAAGAGTAAAGATCGTCAGTCGGGCAATGAAATCAGGCAGGTTATAAACCTGTTTGCATCTCAGGAAGGAAACCACCGACTCAGTGCAGAAGTGTTCATTAACTAAAGCGAGGGTGACAAAGCTTTTCTCAGTAGATGTTTTCTTTAGTGCTGAAGATGAGACGAATGAACCATGATTTGATTTCTCTGTAGGAATAGGCAGACAGAGCTGCACATTATTATTATACTAGATGGTCTCTCACCCTCCACCTCATGTGAACAGAAAGTAAATTAAATATTTAAGTAAATATTATATATTACTAAAATTCTATTTGCTCAATTTAATTTTGATGGTTTAAGTAAATTTGATAAATAATAGCTGCATGTGCTAGGAATGTATTTCAATGCAGGGCTTGTACTATTTAAACTTTACAATTTCATGTAATATTTCTACTTTTCTTTATGTAAAGAATCTGAATACTTGCTTTTCAACCAGTACCTTTTTACACCCAATCAGAGAAGAAATAAACTCTATCTGGGAAACATTTACAGTTACTGCAATAAATTAGAAACTGAAATATACTAATTTTTAATCTGATGCTTTGAAGCTGCACAGAACTCTAGAGTCTAGAATAAAGTAAAAGATCCACATTTTAAAAACTGGTTATGGCTATGGGTCAAGTCAAACACACACAAGAACACACTAATGGGAGGAGGTTGTAATTTGGCACCGGCCAGGTTTTCCAGTAAAGGTGAATGTAATAATAAAGAAGGAGCAGATAGGCTTTATGCCAAAACGTGAATTGGATTCTTCTTGGTGTACTCTGTACTGGACTGTGTCAGACATACAGGGCATGACTGAAAGAAACTCATTGGCTATAAACTGACGCTGGATGCGAGGACACCAAACAACAAGCACAGTGACAGAGGCGTATCGTTCTGCTGCAGCGATCGGTAAACGCTGCAAACGGATGTTGAAAAGGTTACCGTGTCACACACAGGCCTGTGATGAGCAGCAGTCAGTATTGTGCCCGTAAATACTGTTTTTCTTCCCAAGCCGTTTTCCACAAAATAACAAACAGTAATCTTGGTTTATGAACAACAGTTATTATCCTAGGAGCTTAGAGTTCGGATTAGAGAGCCCAGTGGTATAGTACGCTAAAGTTATTGAGTGTGTGTGTGTGTGTGTGTGTGTTTGTGTGTGTGTGTGTGTGTCAGAATGAATCATTTTGTTCTCAAAGCAAGAAGGTTTAGCCAGAAAAGAAACAACAAGCAAGAGAAAATGGACAGACAACACAGGATATGAGGTGTTTCTGAACTGACGATGAAAACATACAGAGGTGCATACAATACATGAAATAATGAAATAAACATCAGAGGAACGAGAGAAGATGATCTGGAGTCACGGTGAGATGGGAAAAAGTAGAAGAATGCAAAACAATGGGCTTAGTTTTGACTTACTGTTGTCGCCAGGCCAACAGTAGCTGTCTGGGTCTGAGTCATTGTGGTAGTACAGGTCCATCGCCTGCATGGGGAGGACATATGGCATCGCTTAGCAAAAAAAACATGTTCATACAACTGACATACTGTATATGACAAATATCTCCAAGTGGAGCCTATAGATTTTTCTCAATGCTGAGTTTGAAGTCCCTGTTAGAACACACATACATACAGTATCGATATCACATAGGTCTCTGCTACGGACTCCACACAACAGACACCACACTGTGTCTGAGCCTTCAGTCGGTGCTAATGAATGTTTGACATCTTGTGGGAACTGTATAGCCCTAGGACTGGCGAAGTTCTTCCAGGAGTTTGGTGGAAAAGCTCAACAACACAGGCTATAGACCTACAATGCAGAGTAGACCCAGATAATTACCAAAAGAAAAACAACTTTTTTCTTTTTCTATTGTCCACATTGATTTTTTCCCCCCAGTGAGTAAAAAAAAAAAAAAAACCTCAACTAGTTCTATATTCCAAAGAAATAAATTACTTCTTGGTTGAAGTGGTCACGAGCAAACATTTCTTTCACTTTAGGCATTATAATCTGAGGAAATCTTCAAAAGTGTGCCGTGACAATAACAGACGAGATGTTTTTGTGTGAAAGAACTCTAAATCAACGTTTCTAAAAACACTGGTTGTGACACACACTCGCTCGCTCTCCGTTTACAGTTGGCTCTCCACATGACGTGTTTTAATGAGGCTGTGTTTCCAGGGTGAGTCTGCATTGAATCACTGGTCCTCTGCTGTGAGTGGTGAGAAAACTCTGCTCTAACAACATGATGTCAGAGTATTGTTGCACCTCGGTGAAACTGATCTATCGGAATTCAGACCAAGAGATGAACAGGATTCCTGCTCATTAAACTGTCAACACCACAGAGGAGCCGAGTGATGTAAAACTAAGTTCATCGAGGGGCAATCAGGATACTCAAAAATCATAAATAAATAAAAATGGCTTTAATAAATCTCAGTACATGTGAACAGTATCTCAAAAAGTGGATGCTATAGTTAAATATGATATTAATAAATTTACAATGCTGCATTGAAAATCAAATACATGTAAAATCCCAGAGCTGTTATTAGTAAAATGCACGCCATGTTTTAACAGCTGAAGTTCTTATTGTGAAGGAAAGTTGTCCGTATAATTGAGAATAATTATTGTAGTTATGGTTTCCTTTACTGGTTTAACACGAGGATCATCTTACATTTCATTAGATAACTAGTGAGACATTAGAGGAAAAAGTTCTTGTCCAAAATTGTAAATGAATTTGGAATTTCTGGGAAGTTATAAATTATGTGAAACTTCCACAAGACATTTCAACAAGGCAGGAGCTGGAGGAGGTCATGTGACCCTTCTATCTTGTATCTATCATATTTCTACATGATCTATCTCTTGATTTTGAATACATTTTGTTGAGGGAAATTTGTTTTGGTCAAGGCAGAGATGATAAAATTTTAACGTGGATCTGTAAACAGCTGCAGATTATTTATCACCTTTTCACTTTCCGAAATGTTACGAGACAATAACTGTTTCTTCAATCATTTGCCAGTGTCTTAAAAAAGAATAATAAGGAATAATAGCAATTTTTTCATACAATAATCTTATATTTGGTCAAAGTATTGTAATGGACAGAGGTAGTGACAACAAAATGTAGCTGGAATCGTGAAGATTCATATTCATTCACTTTGATTTCATGCATTTGCGAGAGTTCTGTCTGGAAGAGGAAAGGATCAAGATCCACCATTATGGAAAATTTAATTATGTTGATGACTCATAAACTCATAACGATAAACATGAGTCCAAATGCTGGCAGCAGGTTTCCAGGGTAAACAAATTAGGTGGTGTTATTTAACTTGGCACAAGGCACATGTGATAGATCGACTTGCTCACAGCATGCACTGTAATATGTTGGGTGTAAGAAAGCAATCTAATGATTTGTGTCACACCTTGAGCATTATTGGAAAAATTTTATCTGAAAAGTAACCGTAACTCAATCTGTTCAATATAAGTAGGGGACAACAAAGTATTGGCGTGACAGAATAGTACACTTACAAAATAATGATGTATCTTTTTTGGGCTTTATGTGTTTGGGTAAAAGTGCTGACCTTTGACTTGCCACGTTTGCTCGTTTATGTCAATACATTTCTCTAAGGTGAGATGATGGGCTCCAAAAAAGAAGCAAAAATCATGAGCACAAATGCACACATGAACAGTCTAGCATGATAATGATGACTGTCACAACACTCAGGACGGTTCCGTAAACCTACATTGTCCTGTTCGATATTCATCACTGCTGTGATAAAAAGGGTCGTCTGCTATTCTGTGCCGCAGCTCTGAGAACGTAACTCAACTCCCAGCATTCTCTCATGGGTGTTTTCACACGCCAAAGCAGGCCTGGACATGTATATGTATGGGCGTGTGTGTGTGTGTGCACACGCATTGTTTGGTGTTCAAATCCTCTGATTGCGTCAACATCTTCACTTCATCGCTGTTTTCAAATGTTCCCCTTTTTTCCTCTATCCTCCTTGATGTTTATTGATTCAATATAAAGATCTGGTGGAGGGATAATCTTAGTGACAGCGAATCTGGGCTCTCTGTTTATTAATATTTCATCACAGATTTATTGTTGGAAAAGAAAGCAGAAACTTGAGGTGGTTCAAGCAGAGGTAAAGAGAGACAGAGTGGGAGGAAGGGTTTTTATCTGAAAGGGTCACAGAGAGGTAGAGGCCTGTATGACCCGGCTGTGAGTCATCAGATAACCACATTTCAGAGGAAAAAAAGATCAAAATATATTTTCCCACAAAGCAATGAGTAAGTAGTTCTGCTTTCTTTTTTTCTTCTCATTTCCAATCATTAAAACAAACAAAGGTAACTGTAAAGATTTTTGAATTTGTTTTTGTGTCCAGTTATCTCTGGTAGGAGTGCAGTAAAAGGTGCAAATCAAGTCATTGGTTTTTAAAAGCCGCAATAATATTATGGGATGACAGCTTTTTACAATATACCGTAAACCCTGAAAAACAAGAGCATTCATAAAACCACAGACCTTTGCCCCGGCTGAGCGTTCCTATTTACACAAAACACCTCTATTTGGGGCGGCAGTGGCTCAGCGGTACAGACGTCTTATGACCAGTCGGGTTCGAATCCCGCTCCCGGCAGACATCAACAGAGTGTGTGTGTGAGCTGACTGTGGGAGGTATCAGCTCGCCACTGCCGAGGCGCCCTTGAGCAAGGTGCCGCCCCCTTCCAAGCTGCTCAATTGTTGCGCCACTGGAAGTGGCTGCCCGTCACTCTGCCTCCCCATGTACTGTTGTGTTACTAACTGCATGCGCGCAGGCCTCTTGTGTGTTGTGGTTGTGTTTCCATCTATAACATGTGCTCTAAAGGAAAGTTCTTCCCTGAATGTAGTCACTTGTTCTCATCCCTGGTGCCCGTCACAGACAAAAGCTTGAAGAGACATCTACAACTTTTTCAGCTGAATAGTTCTGCTTTTTCAGTTTAAATAAACAAATAAACTTGGATCACCCCTTTATCTGGATCTACTTCAATATTCATTGATCCCTTCTGTGGGACACGGCTTTACAGTAATCCATCAAGTATTTTAAGCAGAAGGTAGATCATGCTATGCTGAGTACTAATTACAAGTATTGGTCAATAATAAAAAGGCACCACAGTCAGCACTTTGTACTGCACAGAACACAACTGAAGTCTTTCTAGAGGAACCTCCTCTCTAATCCTAAGCATTTATGCAACCAACACACAAACTGTAGCACTGAAGAAGATTATAAACTGGAATTAAAAGTTAGAACTGAACAGACATGTAGATTAAGACTGTTTAAAGTCTCATAATATTTTAATTTGAATATTATTGATTGAATGGCTGTGGCAGAAACATGGAAATAAATCTGGATTCCATGACAGCTGTGCTAAAACAGGTTGTCTTTTAACAGCAAGTGGTGAATTATAAGTTAACTTTCATTGATAAGCAGCAACAGGAAGTGCAATGAGTGTCAAGATTAGTTACATGTGCATCTACAAAACAAGATAAATCTTGGCTCCACCATTTGCTGACAGCAAATCAGGTTGAAATATTACAGAGAGCGACAGAATTAGAAGCAGCCAGCAGTGAGGCATCAGATGAGGACCTACGGGTCAAGGCTGCACATCTCACAGAATGATGGCGAAATGATTGCTTGACTTATCTGCTAATATGACTATAATTTTAGTTTGCTTTCCTCACATTTACTGGTGCTATTAATACCTGCAAATGTTCAAATCTACCGATCATTTCATTATTTGACCAACTCCCCATTGAGATTATAGAGCAAAGACAGTCGTAAACTGAATGAAGCTAACATCTCCTCCAGATTAATTAAAAGATTTGGAGAATCCAACTTTTTTTTGGCCCTGTTAAATTATTTCACAATGAAATGAGGACTCTGTAACCTTTCATAAATAAATTGTACTTGCCTGCGTGCGCTGACGAGGCTGCCAGGTATCCTCCAGGCCGTAGCTTATGTAGGGCCCGCTGCAGATGGAACACTCCAGCATGACTGGGCTGGCCAGCAGGGGTGAGGCGTGGATCCCCCAGGACTGGCAGCCACCCAAGTGGACATCAGACTCTTCCTCCTTCTGCTTACCAGAGCTGTCACCATGATGGCACGCCAGCATCTTCCACTTCCTGACCTGTGAGTGAGGATACGTTTTTCATTGGACCTGTTAAATTGACAGATTAAAGACATTATCCTCTTAAAGACAGGGTAGCCTGCATACCAGCAGCATGTGAACATGTCATGAGTCATAACAGATTACCTTTAGGCCACTTTGTTTCATCCAGTTTGGATGAAACAAAGTTAATATAATCTTCATGTACTTTCTTATTACAAACAAAATCTTAATCAGTAATCTGCTGATCACACATTATTGGCCTGTTAGCAATGTTGGAATCCTGACCATGGCTGACATGTTTTCCCAAATAATCAATAAAAAGCCCTTTCTTTCATAACTACACCCTTTTACAGTGTTATCATTGACTACATTGAGTTCTATTACTTTATCTATAAGCAGTGTTTTCAGTGAGTTCGACGCCACAGATAATTATAATTTAATTCGCTGGTGATCGGAGATAACAGAAAGTATAGAGTATGTGCATTTTGAGATCCAGAAGCTGGAAGTCACAGTGGCTCAGATTGGTAAATAAACTACTACAGCCAGAGTCAACATCATCTGTTCATCAGTCAAATGTTTGATCACCACATTTGCATTGTGCAAGAGGACTGAATGAATGGTGGTCATTTCCATCCTCATGTGACGGTTGCACAGTGACACACTCTCCTGAGGACATCTCACCTGACTCGCCTAAACATGACAAATAATGCAAATGAGAAACATATCATGGAAATGAAATACAAATACCCTTTAAGCACAAACGGGAAAGGACTAAGGGATTGATAGGAAGTGGAAACTGAGGTCAAGGTGCACACAGATCTTGAGGAGGCCATATTGTGTAGATAGATGTGTCAGTGACCCAGAATGGTGGTTATGTAAGTGCATGGTGTCCTTGGCACAGAGAGTGAACAGCGGTTCAGTGACTGCAGTCGTTTCAAATGAGTCTTATCAAGGACTCTGTCAGCAGCAGCTGCTCTGCTGGCCCCGACAACCTGAAAGGGGTTAATGTGTGTGTGTGCATGTCTCTGTGTGTGTATTCCATTCCAAAGTTGGGCAAAAATGCTGCCCCCTTGCATGTGAATAGTTGCTTTCATAACTACAATTACAGTAAACGCAGACCGTGTCCATCATTTTGCCAAATTTGAGAAACCCTGTCCTGTCGAAAGAGCATTTGGCAGGCGGGGGTGGGGTAATCCCAAATTACTCTGTAGTTCCAAGAGCCTGAATAGGTCAGGAGAAAACATTTAGTGAATCAATATTTTAGCTCTCGCCACTGCCCTAAATCTTAATCAATGCTTCAGGTTCTTAAATGCATAAAAAACACAGAGAATTTAAATCCAGGTCCTTACTTGAGCTCCGTCTGCTGTAATCATTGCACCAAATTGCTTGACAGTTTCACACAAAAAAATGTTGTATTATGTTGACACAGCATACCAGTCCTGCTCCTGGTAAACTATAGTACAGCCAAAATGAACTTGTTTGAAACTGGCAATTAAAGTGATAACATATTCATTGAAAGAGCCCTTTCAGACCCAAGTGTGTCTAAAAGCATTTCCAGTTATCATCTATAACTATATGTGTAGCTTTTGATTTCAGTTCTTTTCACCCAGAAGTTAGACTGTTCTATTAGAACACAAATGGAATATTTTTTTATGTTGTTTCACTCATTGCTTATTTATTTAGAATTTGCATATCATTCATATTTATGGTATTCATATTTTTCACATCTTGCAAATTAATTCACATGTGGTTTATCAGCATGGCTTTGGATAGACTGCAAAATCACCCTTTGTTGTAGAGCCTCTGACTCTACCTCATGCCACACACACACACACACACACACACACACACACACACACACACACACACACACACACACACACACACACACACACACACACACACACACACACACACACACACACACACACACACACACACACACACATTTCATGTCTTTCACCTGCCCCTTGTTCCTGACCTTTGAACTGTTTCATGGTGCAAATCCGTAAGGCAGCAGAGGTCCCTGCTTTTAGTTTGGTTACATAAGAATTCTCCTGTAAGATGTGACCTTTCACCTCATACCCTGAGAGCGGAATTCAGTCCAGGAAATGTCTCAAGACAAGGCCAAGATGTACTTATCAGCCACCAAGTCCCATAAATGTAGAAGTAAAATCATCACATGCACCGTATTATAAACTGGAACACTTTCCATTATGTTATATACGATACGTTTGGAAAAAAAGTCATATCTTGGCAAAGATACGTTAAAACCTCTATGTAAAGGTTTACCCATTACATTTTACAGAGTACACGGCGTGTTCCATTAAATGCTGTGACGTAATATGAAAACAGTGTAAAAATTAACGTATCTTGCTAAGCTCATTAATAATAATACTGCTAACAGTTAATGTTTAGTGACAATTTCTTCAATGGTCTCCTTACGAGGGCCGAGGAAAAATAGAAGTACAAGTAAAATGAAAAAGAAATGGTTAGAACAGTAATAATAGTCATTGGTTTATAAGCAGTTCTCAAAAATTTTATATAAGTTTCAAAAGGATTACATCGGGGTGTTCAAACATAATATCAAAAAGAAGAAAAAAAGAAGATGAAGTACATAAAAGAAGAAGAAAACAACAACAACATAGCAAACTTCTCTAAGTTATTACAACTCACATGTTGCATTGTGGGGAGTCTGTAATCATATCTTTGCCTTAGGCCTTTGTGCAACACATAGATGTATAGACTGTGTTCATGATGGTGCTATTAAACTACCTATGACACATTCTCCTGTTACCCGCTTTTGTTTCCTCCTCTGCCAGTTCCCTCTGTATAGACATTCTACCAGGGTCTAACAGGTTTTGTGATGTCTCACATGTCTGAGCATCAAAAGCAATTAAATGTGGGGAGGCAAGAAAGCATCAGCTGAGGAAATTATGAAGCAGGGAAGGAGATGCAAACAGAGATCTGCAGATGGCAATATATTTAAAACGTATAATGCACAGAATTAGGACATTACATTCTCAGCCAGAGATATGACTTCTTCACTAACATCAAGGTAGCTGCTCTTTTATTCTCCATTTATTTTAATGCTAGTTTGGATTCCTAAATCAATCAAGCACAGTCTCCGAAAGAATTGGGAAGGGGGAATCCAAATGGGTAGGAGAGAACTGGGTAAAAGAGAAACAGCACGGCAAATGCTAATCTTGGATATTTAAGGGGAGTTAACTTCTCAAAAAGTGTTTTGAGAATGTTTAGAGAAAGAGAAATAGAGTCAGTCTGGAGAATAAGAGTGAGGATGGTTCGGTGAATGCAGCAGGGCAGACAGACAACCTGTCTGATTGAGTTGAGATATGTTTGGGTATTGATTGGAATGCTGACCCTAAGCTGCTTTTGGGACTACGGCCTCTCCTGCGTTTCAAGGTCACATCCTGACTCGTCCTTTTTAAATGCTGAGGAGTGCTCAGGTCTCTGAGGCCTGACCTCCTGGCAGGATATTAATATTCATTAACATTCATATTTGCCCACAGTTCTTTGACCCCTGCCACAAATTAAAAAGCTGTCGTCTCTCTGGACTTTCCTCTTCTTTTTCCAATTTGTATGATACAGTAAAGATTTCTATAAATAAAAAAGAATATGCCTCTATGTGAGCCACAGAGGCCTGTTTACTCACTGTAGGGTGTGTCATGAGATTTTGGTCCACTAAGCTTCATCTCAGGTCTCCATGAGATATTTATAATACTTCACACAGCTCACACTGAATGAGGTGGACAAAAATCACTTTAAAATAGTATAAAGTATACTGGAAGATGCTCATCTCAGTTTAAATGTTTGAGTTTAAAATCATGTTGCAAATAACATCTATTTGCAACATTCTATCTTAGTGGGTAAATATTAGTGTATTAGCTTATATATAAGTTTTAGTGATAAACCAAATGAGTGAAGCTTGACCTGTTCAGCTTGAAACAGCTGCTTGAACCAAACTTAAGCCAGAACCGGTGTGTCCTTACATCTGATGGATATCAGAGTTATATATTCATAAAGCTGGCTTTACATACATGTTTCTTTTTCATATTGACTGTTGGATTTTATTCAAGCTCAAGGATTTAGCAGTAAACTAAAATGACATCTATGGACTGACCTGCAGAGGAAACAGAATGAGAGTGTGACCCACAGGCCCGACCTTTGATAGCTTAAATACATATGTAGAAACGTTTGATTCGATAAGGAAGTATATTGCCCATGCAGAAGAAAGTCAGGTCGTGTCTAAACTACATTGTCAAGCGTTGAGCCGTAAACCCTGAACTACTGCAGACAAAGCCGTCTCAATAGAGCTGAGTATGTGAATGGAAAGCAACAGACTGCATGGTCAGGGTGCCGCTGAGTCTCTGCAGCACATCACAGCTAGATGGAAGAAGGGATTAGCCGAGTTCTCAGGGTAGATTAAAACAACAATAATTCCCAGATTCCCTCACAACCAGACTTGGAAGAGAAGAAGGGCCCCTTTCTTATTAAATGGGCTAAGGTTAGAAAAAGTAAGGGTAAGAAGGAAGGGTGAGGGAGGAAAGACAGTCAGAGCAACACTGAACGATGCAAACCTCTTTCAGTCTACATGATACTATTGGATTTGGGATGTGCATAAAAATACACTGAATTTTTTACCCATCTTGTGAACATTCAACTCACTTATAATGCATCTAATCCCTTATTAGTTAATATACCACATAGTCTTATATCACAAAAAGACATTTATTTGAAACCCTGAATGTGTTACAAACAATAAACCTCTCTGACATCCACACAATGACTTTTCATTAAACTCTATAACATGTGTGTCTCCTACTACTGCACCTACATACTACACTAACATACATACTACTTTATGTCAAACACCTTTAACAGTATCAAGCCAGGCACAGTTTAGTCAAGGTGCTTTACCCTTTATTTCTCAACTCTTGTTTTTTATTGCAGGGCTTGAGTGAAACACTACAGACAGTAATAAGTTATGAAGTGTTTACTGTTTATTCATCTTCTGTGTTCTTTGGAAGAGTAAACTTGTATAACCTGCAGTAACGATGGAAACAAATGGAGAATGTCTATTTGACCACCATCCTTATTCTAGTATGAGGAAGAAGGAGAGGTCACACAAGAAATGCCCTGTTTATTGCTCGTGCTTCTGCTGCCAGGCTTGGCTTTGCAGTGAATAATAACAAAGGTTTAGCAGTTCTCCATAACTAAGTGTGTGCTAAACAGTAGAATTAACTTATGACGCACGGGAAAGGTCCTTCATTTATGCTTGAATATATTTAAATCACAGGAGCTGGAAGCATGAGACATAACAAGAGACTGCAATGCGATGATGTCAGGGAAATATGCAGGCTACAGAATATGACTTTAATCATGGAACATTAACATAGGGATGAAGTAAAAGGCAGTGTTCTTGACAGCATAACAGCTGTCTCTAATAGGGTTTTGTCAGGAGCAAAAGCTGGAAGTTTGCCCAACTGATACCCACTCGAAGATGGCTCCTCACCAAAATCATGACTAAGCACAGAATTTGAAAGAGTAAGGGATTTGTGAGTTGTGGTATTTAAAGGAAGTGAATAAATTGCTGCAGCCTTTAACTGGGAGAAAAAGTTTTGATCTATTGAAAAGTATCACAAACAGAAACTTCAAAATGAAAGTCATCTCCCCCTGGTTTGAGTACAGTATGCATGACAAGTTATCAACTTGGTAAAGGATTTAGTCTCCTTGTCTCTGTGTAACTCTTAGACTCAAATATAATTGGATCTTGTGGGCTGTTGTTCTAAACTCCTTGTTATTCACAATACAAGAAAAAAAAAGGCTTGACAGAAATCCAATTTATGGCAAATGCTGCTAAATCTGAATTGCAAGTAAGCTTTGCACAAAGCTGCATCACCTACTTGGCAAGTGATGAGCAGAGCAAGTGGGCAGGAGCGGCAAAGTTCACCAGTTCATTAAGTGCAGTCTTGTTATCCATTTCAACCGGCTTGAAGTGAAGCAGGGATTTTTTTTGCTGCAGGTCTGTAGTTGCTTTTTATCGTGCAGTTAAAGGTACTGGTTTGAATTACACTGAAATATGTTAAAATCTTTGTGACAATGTATAAATATAGATGACTCAACAATAAATCAAGTGTTACCTTTAAGTTTGACTTTAAACAGTTTGTTAGGGAGATTAGTGCAGTCCACAATGTGTGTGTGTGTGTGTGTGTGTATTTGTCCTTGTCTTGAAGACGTCAGTGCCGGAGTGCCAGTGAAAGGTCACCAGTGAAGTGGAATGTTCTTTGAATCTGACGGCACAAATCATTAACCATTAGCTACCTTAAGAAGTAAAATGCCTTCCATCTGTGTCTTCCCAGAATGAACAACCAGGACACATCATAGATAAGACTACGTCAGGGAGGCCAGGTGATCAGAGTCCATCTTGCATCACAAAAACATGATGTACCATAAAAGTAAGGCAGTGTTTTAGTAGGGTAGGGTCAAGTAGTCAGTAGGGTTAGGATCCAGCTAAGATTCTTCTGATTCTCTGATGGAAAATCTAGTATTTGTACATCCCCAGCTTCTAGTCTCACTGGACCAGCTGTCTGTCATTGTCTCCTGTCTCATTCACTGAGTCTGACATGATGCATTAGCAATTACTGCTCAGCCTGCAGGCCTCGCCACTGCTGGGGGGGAACACGAGAGGTCGATCCTTCTCCCTGGAGAATAAACACGTAAAATGCCCGATCTTTGTAGCTGGGAGTTTGCGAGTGAAGATAAAGCGCACAGTGTGAACAAATTATTCCGGTATGACTCTGATAAAACATTAACAAATTGAGCTCACCTCACTCACAAATCACATTTTTTGCCTCAAAGCAGATGCATGAGCAGTTTTTCCCTCTTTCTTTGTACAATCACTGTCAGCTAAGATCTCATCACAGTTATGGGAGGAGGTAGAAATCACTGTTATTTCAAGAAATGCTTGGTTTCTGTCGTCTTCTTAACCCACCAGTTTCCACTGCTTTGCTTCCTTCACTCCCTTTCTCTTCTCCTGCCCTCTCATTCTGTCACTCCTGCATGGAGGAGTTCTAGACAGTAAATGCACATGGGACTGGACCAAGGCAGGCTTTTTGGGAGAAAGTTGGTGTTTATAACATAAAATAGGCCACAAGGGAGTAGTACAAAACTATTAAGCAACTGAAATCATGAGAACTGCATGTCCAAAACTTGATTGAATTCGATTGATAAAGAGCAATAAACAACGTCACAGAGTTTATCACTTTTTCTGTGATAATTTCTGTACTATTAATAACTGTTTGAAGGTTCAGAGTGTCCCATCCTGCAGCTCATTTACTCTCCAAACATTATCCTTATGAATTACAGTCTGAAAAGATTCAAAGTAACAATAAGCTAATGATCGGAGGAAATAAATACACTTCAAATCAATAATTCTTCATGTGTATTGTAGTTTTTGTTTGTTTGTCATATCCCCAATGAGGATCCTTTTAGAGTATTTATGGATAATAGTTATAGCACTATAAAATCATCCACTATCACTGTCACTCACGACCTGCATGTCCAAAAAATGACATTATAACTTGTGGACTTTAAACTAAAGCATTTCTAAAGTGACTCATGGAAAGTACTGAATTGTATGACAGCACAACATGTTAGGACAAACTGTCGTCAGCAGTTCATATTGTTTTCATCACAACAGGACAGGTTTGATGTGTAGAGAAGGGACTTGTGTGTGTGCATGCGCGCATGCGTGTGTGTGTGTGTGTGCGCTCGTGTGTGTGTGTGTGTGTGTGTGTGTGGTCTGTTCGCGCACAGTGCAGAACGTCCTCGTCAGGAGGGTTTTTAAGCCTTTGAATTCTTGTCATGCATCAGGCAGTGTGTTCTGACCTCATCCTCAATCTTCTAATGAAACTCTCAGCCCTTCACATCTCACGCCTGCTCTCATTTCTCCTCTCTAGCCTTTACTACCCTTTGTCCATTTTTAATTTTAATATCTGGCTGACACCCTCATTACATGTCCTTCCTGAACATCCCGGCTACTATCTCTCCTTCCTTATTTCCTCTTTACAACATGGAAAAATGCTAGTCATAAATGTATGACTGATATCATATTATAATACATTCAGTTACATAAAGCTGGTCTACCTTTAGCCACGCTGCCTGTAGACTCATCAAAAATGGCAGCAGGTTGAGGGTCATTCAAAGCACTGGGTCAAGGCCATTTGTATATAAAGTGGAGCTAATTCTTTGTAATCATTTCTAAGAGCTGCTGCCATGGATCCGACAGGAGGCGGAGGTTGGCAGCCTGTCAGTTTGAGCAAAAACAGCAGAGATAAATTTCCCTGTATCAGTTCAGTAACTGGGTAGTTAATTTGTGATTAGGAAAAATATTAATTCAACAATTCCATAAGTTTCTGCACACATTGAGCATAATAAAGAGCTAAACAATTAACATTCAACAATAGAAGACACTTATAATGAATCCTTGTCAATTTTCAGCAGGCCTTTATCATTACAAGGTGGACAGGATGTGAAAATGAACAATGTGTAACGTCTCTCCATGCTGACTGTGTAGTTCTTTTCAAAGTACAGGAAGTACTTAGTGCAGTGATTATGTAAGACACCGCTAATCAAATATGAAGCAAAATGGTGGAATGCCTGATATCACACAAAACAAGTTTTTTGTAAATTTAACAAATTCCTCTCTAAACATGCTTTGGCAGACTGTAATAGGTAGTCTGTCATCAATCAGCTGCCACACTGTTTCAAAATAGTCAAAATAGAAAAAAATGATGCCTGCCCAACTCATCATGTCATCTTGGTGGGAAATACCACAATCATTTTTCTGTTTTCTCCTCGTCCTTCCCTGTGTGCCTCTCTACTTCACCGACAACTGAGTTTTATGACGAGATCCTCTGTCCAACGGTGAAATACTTTAAGGTAAAATAATATACTTGTAGATTTAAAACGACATAAAACAGCATGAGTAAAGAGTATCACGCCATGACAAATGTTCACAGAGCATTCCCTGTCTTTTGCAGCCTTCAGAGTAAGCTGACATTGCCTGTCAAAGGCTGGAGTCTCTTGTGCTGCTCCCTTGAAAGGTGACAGAATCCACTTGGCAGCATCGCCTCACCTAACAAGCGTCTCGGACTCGGACACTTGCTGCTGTGACTGATACAGTTTGGTTTGACAAGCTGACAAATTTCACAGCAAAGCTTTGCTCCATTTGCATTTGAGTCGACTGGTGGGTGGCCCCGAACACGCATCGTGTTCAGCATGTTTCTGCCTTTGTTCCATCTGCTGAACGAGAATCTTGCTCTGCAAGAGTTTGGCAAACAAAACTTGAGGGCCTGAGTTGTCAAGTGTTTGCTGAGATACGCTGTAGTACGCAGGGAGTAATGACAAGGCATAATGTCTGATAGCTGACATTTAGTTTGATGTTATACAGAGTCTAAAACAAGGAGAATCCATTTACAGTTCAGTAAAGTTCATTTCATTTCAGTCCTTAATTTGCATATGCATCCTAATGCTTCTGCGTGCTGTTGATTTCCAGTTTGAGTGCTATAAATCATTTATGGAGTCTCGGATCAAGAACCACATTTGAGATTTGGGCAGCCGCTGTAGGTCAGTGCTGTTTAACTCCACACAGGCGCTGACCTCACACACCTGCACTACACACTATGCAGGGAAGCGTAGCTATGACTCACCACAGACCCCCTCCCCCCGGCTGCCTCCCACCTCCCCGCAGTACACCAATAGTGACAGATCTATTGGTTATAAAGGCGTGGAATTGAGGGAAGGGTAGAGAGGGACATGATGGCAAATGAAACCAAAATGGAGAAAAGGGCTTGAGGAAGACGACGAAATGATCGACAACGGGACGGGTCGGCTTTACATTCTCAAACACTCCAACATTGTGTCTCAGTGCACACACTGTCATCTTAACATGCACACACACACGCACGCACGCGCACACACACACACACACGCTTACAATGTGGCTTTGTCAGGCTGGGACAGTGATGACTCATTCTCTCCCGTCGCCCCTGGGATTGGACAAGCACACACACATGCACGCACGCACGCAGGCACACACACACACACACACACACACACACACACACGCACACACACAAAGCAGGGACCAGTTGATGGCTATAATGACAGTGTGTAGTGGGATGTTGCGTAATCAGGTATAACCTGTAGCAGCATCCCTGTGAATGCACCATTCTAGACCTAAACAAACCTCATCACATCAACATTTTACAATATTACTACTAACCTAGTGTTATAATCAGTCATTTGGGCACAGCAAATTTTGTACTGATTTAATTGTTAGCTGATATCTAATATAAATATTCTATATGTACTCATTACTGTTTGAACACATTGATTCAAAATTCAGCTTGTTGTAATGGAATCTTTTGAATGTCTCAGACCTGTTTGGCCTGACACACTTTAGAGACATAATTATGTTAATGGACAACCTGTTTTTAGAGTTGGGCATTTTCCTATGTGTAATAAAACTGTTGGTTCATTTGCGTGAGAATAAACCTCATAAAGTTCATAATGTTCTTTGACATTTAGCTGACAAAAACAAGGTTGTTTATCCTGCTGTCAACTAATACACTTATATAGTAGGAGTTAGTGAATGTTGCTTGTTGCCAAAGGCTGAGTTTACTTTCAGGAAAACTCTTTCAATGGTGAACACCATTACATGCTTGGATTTGCTAATTTAATTTCATATTATGTGGGCTGAAAGGGAAGCTTTGGTGGGCAGGATGTGGCCCGCTTTTTGTTGAGGCAGCCTTTGCATCATAGTGTGACTTACTTAACAAGCAAAGATACAAACACATTCATGTACACACACGCTGCTATGATGCATGCTTTCCTCTTTACCTTGCATGTCTTGTTTTTATCATGTCCGCTTTGCCCGCTTGCCGGAAAAGACGAGCACGGCTCCTGGTGGTAATACTGGCCACCCTGCAGACCACCGTAATGACAGCCGCCGTAAGGTGAGGGGAAGTGTGTGCACCAGAGATCGTCAGATAGTGGACACTTTGGACAAGGATAAAGGAGAGCTTTCCCTTGGGCTTTCTCCACGCTCACCTTAGGATTCCTCATCCATCTCCGTACCTAGGGAGGAAATTGTGTCAAAATCAGGCTGGAAATAACGGCTGTTTTGAGCTCAAGTTTTATTCTCTTATTATTATATATATCTTTAAAGCCCTCACAAAGATTCACACTGTCA
>NC_090794.1:12385000-12457500 GCF_040054535.1 Antennarius striatus | reverse complement strand
AGAGGAACACATTAGTCACTTTCTTGCCGGAAGTAGATGAGAATACTAATACTCATGTCAAGTCTGTGTATTCATTATAAAGCATTAGTAAAATATATAACTTAAGCTATCAGTAACCATACTTCGTTATCCTACATAGGCTACTGGGATAACTGGTAGTACTCATTTCCTGGCTTCATATTTAGTGTATTACCATGAAAAGTGGACCTTTATATTTGGAACAAAAGCATAGCACTTTAAACATTTTGTTCTGTGTTTGGTGTACAAAGAAAAGTTCTCCTTTTGTTAAATTATGGTCTTTTTTTTTTTTTTTTAAAAGTGGACACAGATGCAGGAGATGACAAGAACAGGTTAATGATGGATGCAGCAGCAGTGATGGAGCTGATGAATGTAGGGGTTGTGTTCAGTGTGGTGAGTATCAGAGCTAGAGGCTAATGAGCAGCCGAGAGTCTTCACCACTGTGGCTGCTAGAAAAAATTGGCAGTAAATGTATGAGAAGCCTGGGTTTGTGAAGCAGGAATAACAAGCTGATCCAAGGAGATGTGGACATCTTCCAGGTGCCAGGAGTCAGGAAACCCAGAGATAACTGGGAGGCCATGGCCTGCTTGTTAGCAAAAGGTCAAACGTCCATGGTGCTGCCTTCTCGACAAATCAAAAATTCGAAAACATATGCTCCATCTCGAACAAATTTTAGATGCATGGGCAACTGACTCATTGCTGTAAAGTTCACATCAAATTTTTGTGTCACAATTTCCTGACTTGATGCTATACAGGTAAAGCTCAGCTTATGTTGTGTCTTTGTTGATGACATGTTGGTTTACAAATTCAAACACATGGAAATTTTAGTCAACTTTAGATCTGTCTTCCACAAATATTGGAATTGTAGCAACCCCCATTACCCATAATAAGGAAGAAGCGGCTAAAGACGAGACTGACGTTTTTTCTGCACTCAATTAAGCGATAAAATGTATGTTTGTAAGCTTAAAATAAATTCATATTAACCATAAAATACTGAAAATGAATTTATAAATGAAATACAGAACAGAACTGGGAACGGTTATCTCCAGGTTTAGCCTGGAGACACATTTCGACTTGCTTTTTTTTTTTTTATACTGTGTCTCCTAGAAACAATTAATGACTTAAACAAGGCTATACCTGTAATAAATAGTTTTCTTCAGCATTTCATTACCAACTGAAATCATATTTGCTTTCAAATTTGATAAAGTAAATGCACATTTTTCACATGTTGAGTTTATTGTACACGACATTAATGGTATCTAACTGCTAGGTTCCAAACAAACAAACTCTCTCACCTCACCCTATCCTGTGGTGGCCATGAAAAACTATGAAAGGCCCTCTGTACACTGTGTCCATTCTGGGCTATTGTACAACAGGGTGGTTGAACAGGGTGGGCTCCATGGAGGAAGACACACTCCCTCTCTACGTATAAAAGGCTGATTAGAATGCAATGAAAAACAATTAATTTGAGGGAATTAAGTAGCAATGAAACCATTGTTATACAGTTATACAGCTTATATTCACCGTTGAAATAGGTCCTGCTTGAATCCCTGCCACTGAAGTTATATAAAAGGTTACGGTCTTTAATGGGGCAGCAAAGCATACATATACAAGACTTATTGTAGAAATTATTTTACTGCTGCATTTTTTTCATAACAGAAGATTTACTCATAAACAATTTCAGTGGGAACAGTGCTGCTGGACTCCTATCTTTGCTAAGTGCATCAAAGTCAAAACAAAGCTATTCGGGTACACTGCAGTTTGCATGAATGTTAAACAGAAGTAGGCGTGCTTGCCAACATAATGTTAGGGTAATGGTAACTTTCACAGAATGACTCAGGGTGCATTATCAGGTGCTATATAAAGAGTGTGGTCCATCCACTCTCTCTTGTCATTGCACGAGGCAGCTCTTTTGTCCGGGCCTCATCTCAACAGCTGCTGATGCACCCGTCATATTGTTGTGATTGCAGCGTCATGTGTGGCAGCCTGCACCAGATGAGATATAATCAAGGATGAAATGACAGTCAGCTCCTGCTCGTCAGACATTTGTTGAATATTAAACTGCCAGACAAAAATGAAAGGAATATTGTTCATAAGTTCCAAATGTTGATTAAAGTCTCTTCTGCATGAGCCTCATGCAGACCTCTCCACTCCTTTTTTCTCCTCTCCTCTCCTCTCATATCTAAACTGGCATTTTCATATATCTGACACACCAAGAATGCTGTTATTGATTTGGGTAGTTAGATTTTCACAATTTTTCAACATAAAAAAATGTAATTGTGGACAATTCTAATTGTTCATCTTTATATTGTTAGAATCAATAAACAAATTATAGAATACAATAAATTAATTTTCACTCCTTTAACTAAATCAAGTGTTAATAGGGACTTTTTCTACTTTTACATGACTGATCAATACAAAGCTATTCAGCAAGAAAAGGTTCAGAACCTGATAGTTAAATTAACATTCCCTCTATTCACTTTGTAGTTCATAAGTATTAAAAGAATTTGATGTCTTACTATGTAGCAAGAAAGTATGTTATAACACCCTTTTTAGAGGAATACCTCTCGCCTCGGAGAAGAAGTGACTGAAGTATTCAATGTGATCAGGATCAATCAGACGCCAATTCAACACACAGACATGGAACAATGAAGAAATCAGTCCGATTCTCAGCTGCTAAAAAAACGATGGTCTACTATTCAGTAATAGAGGAGAAAAGTGCACGTCATTGTCGATAACTCTTTTGCCTTTTTCTTTCATTTCTTTTGTTTGTATGTTTGACTAGAATTTCTTAAAAGAAAACTTGCTTATGAAATATAGCCTCAAACTTCACTTGGATTTATTAAGGATGTTGGTTGAGGTAAGGTCCTTCTTCTTTGGGGTTGTTTTTTATTTCAGCATTCAAATAACATTAATTACATTGGATACCAGAATAAAATATATCAAACATTGTTTGAGATATTAAGTGAATTTTAGTGTCTGCTTCACTGCTTTTAGTCAATAGAATAAAGAAAGGGAGCCTATGTAGGCTTTTAGCATTGAAGCACTGACGATCTGCTTCAATGAATCCACTCATACAACTAAAGACAGAAAGAATTGTTTGCCAAAATATATCTCCTCTTTGAGCCGCAAGGACTGCAGAGTGCTATTATACTCATCGTTACATAACTGCGGCAATTTCTCTTTTAAATTTAGCACTATGGTACATAAATTATTCTGTGATCTCCCAAAAGATGCAGAGGTTCTCTACTGCTCTTTTTCAAATGCAGCTCATAAATGATGAACAACGAGTGTTCTTAAATGGAACAGAGAATTAACAAAATTATTTTTAAAAAGTCAATTAATTAATGACTGCCTTCACAAAACAGCTTCCAACTGTGACCACCACCTAATGTGTTAGTGGTTACATGCATTTTTAAGAATATTATTTACCCGCAACAATTAGACAGCACATCTCAGAATGAAGACTTTTATAGAGCCTTGTGAGCCTGCTTTAAGCCCACATATTGGTCAGAGGTAATATGCACTTGCTATTTCTGACTGCTAATGAGGTCCGCTGGGCATGTTTGATCTTACACTGAACAAGACCTGGTTAAAAAATCTCTGCTAATCCTTTTTAGCCCCTTTAGAGTGAAAAAACAACAACAACCTGACTGGACTTGATGCTCTGATAAAACCAGTTCATTAAGAGATGATGCAGACACAGGCAAAGGCAGACAATATTTTTCAGCTACATTGTTCGGGAATTAAATCCCTCAAGTGCAAAAAATTAAGGAGTGACAAATAAGAATGTTTCTTTATGTGGCCAAAAAAAGTAGCAAAAAGTCAACATGGGAAATCAATCCTACTACTAATTAATTATCCTTGCAGTAATACATAGTGGGAGAAAGTCTCCCCTTCATGTTGGCTTAGCTGCATTCGGATTTACTGCAAGTTCCATTTGCAAGACTAAATCAGCATTGCAAATGAGAAGATGATGAAAAGATGTATCTTTGCCAGCCCTCCCTCCTTTCGCACTCTATTTTTGTATTTGCCCCATGACCTGTGTCCCCCGTATCCAATGCAGTTAATTTCTGCTGGCCTCATCCTCTCTCCTTGTCAGCTCCGAAAGACAGGATCATGACTCGCCATCATGCCAAGGGTAAGTACTTTCTGGGTGGGGACAGAATGACCGGCGACACCTGGCAATGAGCTCATTCCTGGGAATGATGCCCTTAATTCCCACCACTATGATCGTTTGACCACATGCATCTCTGTGTTCTGTTGTCTGAAACACAGTCTCCATCTTCCGTCGCTGTCTTCAATTTTAGCAAAGATTCTTTCGACTCTTTCATAAATAAACCATACACCAGCTCTGCTTCCACAGGCTGCAGCAAAGAGCATCTTTAGGGAAAAGAGCTCCTCTCATACACCACTGCCTTTGGATGTTCTCCCCCAAGCCAAAAATAGCAGCCTTGCCTTGCACACATTTTCCTGATTCCTTCAAATATTATTCACTGTGTGAAAAACATGTGCTTATTTGTGACAGTGTGTGTGTGCTTTGTGTTTGCATGTGATATTGTTAGCATTTATGCATCGTGACAAGATTTGGTCTGAAAAATCTCAGGCAGAAATGCATTGGGAAGAAGCATTAGTTGCAGGTAGAAAGGTGTGTAGGTTCGTTTGATGTGCCAGGAAGGATGGGAGTGAGTGACAGACTGCCACCATCATGAAAATGTGGGTTTTTGACAGAGCAGTAAACAACATGAATTTCCTCTGACACACACTTTTAACTAACGAATGGAGTGATGAACACCATTTTAGGACCGAGTGTTTGTGTTCTTGTGTATGTTCTTTAGACATATTTTCTTAATAAGTGTTTATTACCTCTAGGTTCTCAGGGGGTTCTTGAAGTCAAGCCGACTGAATCCATCATCGACTAATGAGCTGCACGCCTGGAGTCGGTGCCAGCGTCTGTGTGTGTGAGTGTGTGTGTGTGTGTGTGTGTGTGTGTGTGTGTGTTTGTGTGTGTTTGTGTGTGAAAGACAGGGAGATGCGTGGGAGTAAAAGAAGGATGGGCTACAAAAACGCACACACACACACATACACACCCTTATCCTCACGTGCAGGTGATTGGGGTCCCTTTGTGAGAGCTAGGATTTTTGTTTTCCTGGGTACAGTGCTTTTTGGTGTGAGTGGGAGGGAGTGCAGGCGTGAAACAACTCCCAGCGGGACCGACAACGCTGCAGTGCTTAGCTAAGGAGACAGAGGGAGAGAATGGGAGAGGAGAGAACCAATTACAACGGCTCACCGGCCGACTCTCATCACTGTGCTCCGTCAGCTAAAACAGAAGCAGTGACTGCGGCACACAGCGAGAGAAACTCCCTCACGCAGGATGGGTTTTATGTAATATTTATTTCCCTGTAAAACTTTCAAAAAAATGTTTGAGTTCCTCTAGAGGTGCAGACTCAAGTCCCACACCTGAGTCACGACTTCAAACAACATCAGACATTAACTGATCAAAAATAATTATTGTTCTTTAAAAAAGTCATCATAACAAAATAATTCATGTTACTGAAACCTATATTCTTGAAGTGTTAGTTGACACTTAAAGTGTTGCAGCAAATGAGCTTAGTGCAATGCACACCAGTTTATATTAGTTTATAAAGCATACACTCTCCTCCTGCCACACAAGATAAATGGGTACTGATCCAACAATGCTGTAATGACTCCTTTATGGGTAGCAGGTCTTTAAGAAGACTGTTTCGGCTTGTTTAGAAGATGCTGCATCACTAACTGCAACGTATGGGTTTGGGTCGTTGCACCACAGACAGGTGATGAAGATGAAGTCTGGTGAAACAGAAGAATCGATCATTGGTTTTGGTCTCAGAGTCAGATTTGCTGACAATAAAAAAGACAAATATCTTTTAACACTGACAAAAAACTTGTAATTTTTGTGAACGTGTAAGAATCGATCTCTAATACAGGCTCGAAAAGTCTGGCAATATTTTGTTTGTCCAGTTGCTCAGAATAAACATGACTTGTTCTTAATGATTTAAAGTCATTATGTTGGAGACTATGTAGACAAAAGAAATGAGGCTTAATGAAGGATCCTTCTATATATGTACTGCGTTATTTGGAACTTGAGAGTGTCAAGAAATTAGGTCTAACTTTGTTACTGTGTGTCTTATGAAGGCACTTAACTAATCAATCAAG
Source organism: Antennarius striatus (assembly GCF_040054535.1). Lineage (NCBI taxonomy): Eukaryota > Metazoa > Chordata > Actinopteri > Lophiiformes > Antennariidae > Antennarius > Antennarius striatus. The sequence continues at coordinate 12,451,287 of NC_090794.1, read as the reverse complement.
CAACATAGAAAACAATATCTAATTTCTCATTTTCTTTTCTTTTATATCATACTATGTGATATAACCCACTACAGCAGAGCCTATAAGTCTGGTCCTGAAGTTACTACTGTATAGAACTGAAGCATGATGGTTATATTGTTCTCTCGTTATGCAACGAATAGTAGGTTTGTTTGCATAGCATACTTCAGCAATCTAAGGTATTTAAAACGTTGCATGAAACCATTACCTACATGAGGAATGCTGCTCTTATGAAAACATGCCGTCTTGTTATCATGGCTTCCGCTCTGTTGCACAGAACGGATAACTGAATTTGGAGAGAATGAGTGGGCTGGACTGAGGCATCTCAGTGTGAAAGTATTTTAAAATGGTTCAAATATTTTAGCCAGGTGACAGAAAATGTGAAAATCCCACACTTTCAACCACCTTAGTGATAAGTAGAGGTTTTTCAGTCTTACTTACTGCTGACTTTGCAGTTTTAACTCATTGGTGTTTATTAGGGAGCACCTTTTACCTTTTCAGCAAAAAAAGATATTTTTGTTTCGTGCATTTTTCAAGTTTATATGTTTAGAATTTTGCAAATGCAGTAATTCATATTATGAAGAGGTCTTTTGCTTTTTTACAACCCCAACACCTTTTGAGGATAAAGAGAACGTTTTGTATTTTTATTTTTTACACATGTAAAATATCTGATTTTACTTTAAAACGTGTTTAAAAGTTGACTCATCCATCCATCCATTTTCTGGAGTATCCAGAAGTCTGTTTCCCCAGAGATATTCTCAGCATTCCCAGGCTGGGTGAGATCTGTAATCCCTGTCACACGCCTGGATTGGGATTAACAGTATATAATTGGGATGGGGTACTCTTGGAAAGACTCCAAAGGGAATTACACGAGTGGTATCCTAATCAGATGGCCGAACCACCTGTCTGTTCTTTGACATAACAGTTTCACCTCAGGATCCACTTACTCGATTGTTTTATCTGGGTTTATGACATTCACATTGTCCTCATCAACACTTGCAATAGAAATATTGGAATTATGATCAACATTTTAATCTCAATCTAAAAATTCAATTTGACAGTATAGTTTGGAGCTACAAACAGCAGTGACTAAATAAACAACTCTTCAAACTCTATTGATCGTCTGATTAGAACAACACATTCCTATTCCCACTTGAAGTCAAGTCAACATTCATGTAGTCCTCAATTTACGGACACAATTGGTTCTGAGAGGTTGTTTGTAAAATGAATTGTTTGTAAGTTATTATCTACTACATTTTAATCTATAATCTCCATTTGAGGTCATTTGAATGTCATTACTACTCTAAATAGAAAAAGACTATTCTCTAAGACTGACCAGAAACTGATAGACTGATAGATCTATTCCAATGAGATTAATTTTAGGTTTTTTTCATCTTAATATGTGATTTTCTTTCTGTATACAGTGGCTACAGGAATACACATATATTATATAGTGAGACTGACAGACTTCAACATTATATTGACAGTATGTTGAATTGTAATAATAAACATTTTTAGACAGCTGCTTGAATGCATGCAAATCATTCTTTTCATAGTTGGACGAATAGTGACAACCTCCTGTTCAGCCGTCTTCTTATTCAAGGATGTTGTTCAACATCAGACCCATCAAGGACAAACCATCAGATTAAGTGAGATCAAACTAATGTGACGCAGATGTGACTGAGATGTGGGCAGATGCCTCAGATGGGTGGCAGAAGATTCGAGGTTGAGTCAGCTGACACTCACTAATGACATCCACCATCTGTGAACTGTGATTGGCGGGGTGATATGTACGCAGAGTGGATATACAGTAGTGAGTAATACTGAATCAAGGCTTGTTCCCTCATTGATATTGATGTAGCATGCTCAGACTTTATACATGAACATTAGAGACCCATGTGAATTCGACCTAATTTATTCATCCTCTTCCTAATGTTCTACATACAAGATAAGGTTGTCATGAAACAGCATGAATGACAGGGAAGGTGTGTTTGCTTGGGTTCACATAGTGCTCATTCCAGACAGATGTACTGTAGCACATTCTGTACCTCTATCAGGTGCTATCAAGACAAGTCTCATGCAACTTTGACATGGCTTTCAAAACAACATCAGGTGCTGCATACTTGAAGTTTGTCACCTGATGCTGACGGAACAGAGAACACATGGACTCTGAGAACTGATCTATCATGTGACACATCGGGGCAAATACAGCAACCGTAAGGTCTAATATTGCATACAGTAGCATGTTTGATGCACATTTTGCAGATAGAACAGATATTAAGTATTTTTCACTAAATTCGTCATCCCCACAAAAAAATCCTGCATAATGGCTTAGGCACGATGGAAACAAAAACCTCAGCCAAATTAGACTACAGCTTTATTTCAATATGCTCACCCTACCCTGTTGCGGTGACAACTTTACCAAATTTTTTGATATCGTATCAGCTGAAAGACTTGAGCCCATTTGTCACCCGTTGTTATTTCATGGTTTATACTTCCTCTGACAATCAATATAAATGACATTAACATATATATTTGTGACTGCAAGTAAGGCATAAAGGAATAATAACAATAATATGACATATATATATAGAATATTACTGTTATATTTTTTCTTGTACTTGCATCTTGTACTTATTAGCTTTTATCTATATGCTGTCCCTTTCACAGAAAGTGTTAAAAAGATGCTGAGTTGCTGCAGGGTTCATGTCATCAACTTTGACCTTAGACAACATGTCAGGTCATGCTGACATGATTATCAGTCCTGATATACTTTGAACTCCTCCTCTTGTTTTCTTTCTGGATCACGAGGGCAACTTTCAATTGTCTGTTTAGCTTGTTAGAAAACAGTATGCTGATGTGTTTAGCCAGTCATTGGGATGGACCCATCGACTGACTTCACTCTAAAACACGCAATATTCTGTTCATGACTTAAGGATTGACCACATACCTGACATACCTTGAATGGAGCAGAAATAGGCATAGAAAAACTCTTACAGACCTTCTCTGTATTCCTGCCTCAGTGGTTTCTTGGAAGAATCAGATCGGTATCAAACTGAAGATTAAAAGCTATGATAAAATGCCCTTCAATCTGTATCCTCAGAGACAGAACATGATTCTAGATCTAGTGTGTGGGTATTTGCATGTGTACAGGTAACATATCCCCAAGCTTATTCCTGTCAATCATCCAGCAAGATTGTATCACTAAAAAGGTCGCTTCTTCTAAACAGAAAGATGAATGGAGAAAAAGAGTATTTGAATAATTTCTGTTCCAAAGTAGACAAATAGAGAAGGGATTGGAAGGATTGCACCAGTGTGTCTTCGATAATTCTTCCGGAATGGCTCAGGTGGCTCATCATGCACCTGTATCTGCAATGATGATCACATCAACATGCCATTTGGAGAATGGCTGATGGTATTTTAATGCGCTTTCCTGCTCAGTCCAACTCCGACTAGAACAGAATGTTTCTATAGGTCTCCACCTCAACCCGCCCTGATCAGGCTATAGATAAGCCGAATGACTTTCTCAGGTATGTAGCACCTCCCTAGCTCAGCTGACAGCACAACAACAGGTCGGTGTTCAACTGTGCTGTCAGTTTCCTCAAAGTAGAGTTAAATCATTCATTGTTCAGGAAATATCCTTGTTCAAATTCTGATTGAAAACTTCTTGACTGAACTTAACTTCTGGAAACATCACAAGTGGAAAGTTGAGCAATCGGAAGTTTTGTGCTTGATGTGAAATATCTCTTTATTCATACTCAAAATGTTTTTCCGCAGTTAAATTTTTTATTCTTTTTCTGTTAAATTCATAATTTCAGGAGGAAGACAGCTGAAGAGTATATATTCACCCCGCACTGTGTCTCTTTTGAAAATACAGTGGACCATTAATCTTCTCCTCCCGTGGGCTGCTGGTCTGAGCAATGTTTTTGTAGTCATTGTGATATAATCAGTTCCATAGCATCTTAATGTGCTTTTAAAACTATCCTCAAACAAATTTTGAATTCAAAGGATGCTTTAGTTTTACTTATTAAAATTCTGTTCGAGCAGACTTTCAAGGAAAAGTTTGTAGACTTTTAATTCATTGCATTGTACTAATGAAAACACCACATTTTGATGCACAGCTGGCTCTCTACACATATAAATAAACATTGCTCAATGCTTAATGCATTTCCCATTGTCTGTTCTTCCATGTATAGTGTGTCTCTTTATTAAACAATCAGTATGTGCACTGGGTACCCCTCCTTGTCAGTCCCATTGTACCAGCTGTGGAATTTCAGTCCTTCCAGGAACAATGGGAAGCTTTGACTTCAGAGGAACGATCTCAGCGATGCCTCGCAGATAAGGAAGTGTGCAGGAGCCACACAGAGTATACAGACATACTACAGCCCTATTTACAGACATATATTGTTTCTGTTCTTTGTCTCATGGCATGCCAATCATTTCCCTCTGCCTAATAATGATTGCAGAGGACAGATCATCAGAGGAACCAGTTGGATAGGATCATACCAATCTCTAGATTAGCAATCAACTAATAAATTATTTGATTATCCTTGCATTATTGTACATAGAGTATACGAATACAGTTGTAATAAAAATTAAACACATTCATACTAAATGTGTACAATTGAGACAATTGAGCCTTATGTTGACAAATTGTAAAAATGTTATATCATTATTTATCTTAAAAAACACTTTGTTATATACAGTATGTCACCATGTGTTTATAAGTTATTTATCTCCATTGCTACCTTTAGTTAGCATGGTTTTACCCTTCACTCCATTCCACCTGGTACCACTGAAAACAATGGTCTACAGTATCTAAGTCACACACACACACATTCACTGTCTTCTCTTCCTGCCTGAGGTCCGCTGTTTCTTTTCTTGTCCGCATCCTGCCCAGCGGTTTGCTGGCTCCTATCTGGCGCCGCACCAATGAGCAGCCATTGACCCCCCTCCATCACCAGACTAATACTGTGAAGGGTCAAGAGCAAGGGGAGAAAAGGTGATAAATGTAGAGAGGAAGAAAAGTGAGGTTCCAGTGCTAAAAGTTGGGAAAATTACAGAGTAGGTTTGCAATGCAGGAGGTACTTCAGTCCTAAATGGTGTTAAATCACATCACAGCCATGGGGAACAAAGCAAGAAACAAAATTATAATTATTGACAAAAGAAACTTCCTTTCTTAATATGGGGGGGGGGAGCATGGTTAAATGATTCTATTATTCCTTCACATACTACCATTAGGTTATACTCTTATCACACAGGACTTGATTCCAAATCTACTTTATATGTTGTGAAAGACAAATCATGAGTCAAGGTACCTGTGTCTGCCGTAAGGCATGATTTTAAAGTTTCAGCTTGAATAATGTAGACAGAGAGAGAGAAAGAGAGAGAGAGAGAGAGAGAGAGAGAGAGAGAGAGATAGAGAGAGAGAGAGAGAGAGAGAGAGAGAGAGCGAGAGAGAGAGAGAGAGAGAGAGAGAGAGAGAGAGAGAGCAAAGTGAAATCCTCATAAATTCTGAGAAACGATATGGAGACCTAGATGAATGAAATACAGAGGAGTGCGCTGGAGGGGTGAGTAGATGTGAAAGAAAATATAAAATAATAAAAAAAAGATATAAAAGGGTAGAGAGAGATGAAGGGAGAGGAGTGATAGAGAGAGCTGACAGGGGGGACAGCTCTCTTTCATAAAGAGCATTGGATATGAGCCTCAGTCTGTCTCCCCAGGGGATGTGGCCTGGTTTGTCTTTTCTTTTACAGCGCACGCACACACACACACACACACACACACACACACACACACACACACACACACACACACACACACACACGCGCGTGCCCGTCCATACATACTCACATATATCCAGCTGTCAGTACAAAACTAAATCTATATTAACTAAGCTACCCATATTCATATTTGCCTATGAGCGTCCCCTGGTTCATTAACAGTAGTAGAACACATCCATACGTTCCATGTTCCACTGTACTATGAGTTCAGAGCGTGTTTTTAACTGTACGCCAACACATTCAAAAATAATAAATTGGTTAACAAATGAGATACATCAAGCTTATGTTACCTTTATCTGTTAGTTCACCCAGCTTGTCAGCAGTGAGGCTTTATTATTTACTCTTTTGTCAAATTGTGTCATAGTACAGCAAATAAATGTGTATTTGTGTTTGCTCCCCAACAGACGCTAAAAGTCACTGAGGTGAACTGTCAGATTGAATAGGCTGAGGTATAAATTGGGGTAAAGAGTGATCGTAAAGGGTTACTAAGGAGATGGGTTGGGTTTTGGGGGGGGGGGGGGTTGCAGTGTTTGCAATCCCAGCAGTAAAAATTCCTTTCCTTCCCATTTCCTTTCCATTACCACACATACGGCCTTTCTAGATTTTAGCATTAACGTGCTACTGTTGCATCTATTGTGTTAAATTTTGTGGCCCCTCTACCCAGATCCTGACTGAGATAAGTTATCAGTCGAATTCTCTGTCGTCTGGCCCTGAAGTCCTGCTAAGGTTTGCTGTTTTCTTGGAATTTCCTGTCCTTAAAATTCCTTACAGGCTAAAAGTTACAGCTGACAAAGGACAATATTCACTGTTGGTGCCCCAGGAATTGACTGAACAAATTCACCATTACCCAAAAATGAACCCTATGCAGCAACAGGCAGCAAATCAAGTGAAACAAATTGTTTCACTTGATTTGCTGCCGATTGACTGAAGGAGTTTTTGGTTAAAAAAACAAAAACAAAACTAAACTAAATAAAAATGAAGTTGTGTAGAAACACAGTTAGGCAGTGATAATCCACTTTTGTAAAAACTTTCTAATGTTGAAAACAAAAAAACATGTAAAATAAGCTGGAAAGTTAAACACATCTTATTGTCCAGGGAAGAGACAGAGAAAGTCAGAGCAAGCTGAGTTGTAGCCTCCAGTGAGAAACACTTCATCTTTTCTGCTTCCTTATTCTCTTTCATCTTTCATGCTGGCTGGTTTACTCCCTTGTCTTAGACACATTCCATATCTATGTGTCTGGGTATTTTCAGCCCTCACATTTTGCCCACAACCTAGTAGCTCCATACATTGCTTTTTATCCTTCAGATCACAGATGCACATATGCATATATATTCACATCATCATTTGCAGAAAAGTGTAAATGAAAAAAAAAATCAATAGACAAAGTTCAAATTCAATTTTTAATGCACCAAATTGTCAAACAGAAGTACTAATGTACAACAAGTAGCACGCTACAGCAATGAGTGTGATTACCAGAAATCTTTGGAGTCGCCACAACATCCTGAAGTCAATGTTCTATATGCAAGGAGCAGCAGAAGAAGTTGTTAATTCTAATCTTTAAATTTCTGCTGCCTCAATAAGGCATCCATCCATCCATCCATCCATCCATCCATCCATCTTCCTGACTCAGCTGGAGATGAGACGATTACTACTGTCTCATCTACAGCTAATTATTCGCCTGCTGGTCATGTCACAGGTCTACTGGAGCCTATCTCGGCCCTTTACGGAAAACAGGCAGGATACACCCCAGATAATTCGCCAGCTCTAAAAAACATTGGTATTCTATTTTTTCCAGTAGTCGAAGTTTATTTTACTCTTCACACTTCAGCAGTGACGAATGAGTGAAAATGGCACATCCAGTTTGAGCTACGGTTCATAATCCTAAGAATATAAAATGGGTAATATAATATGGATAAGAATACATCTGAACATTAGTCTTACCTATGGCTCACAATATGCATTTGAATTACCCAAGTTTACACACCTCCCCATGGAGAGCCACAACAGCAAACAATCATTCTAATGACACAAAAGATTTGTGCTCAATTAGTTTTATCTGCCTAACAGCTCCGCTCCGCTCTAAAAGCATCAGTCAGGCTGGCAGCAGGGATGGATATGTGGAGAATGTTGTTTCTCTGAGTCAATCACACTTAAAACACACACGCGCACACGTACACACACACACACACACACACACACACACACACACACACACACACACACACACACACACACACACACACACACACACACACACACACACACACACACACAGCATAGCAACATATAATCAGGTGCATATGCATACCTATGCAGCCACTGATGCAGCATTTTAGCTTGCAGGCAGCTAATGTTTATAATTTGACACATGTCTTCATTTTGTCTCTCTATTCACTTCATTTTCTTCCTTCCTGGGAAAAAGTGCATTTCCTCCTCCAGTTTCATTTGTGAACCTGAAAACTGTATCATACACAACAGTTTGACTTTTGGGTAAGAGGCAAACACAGACATCAGCAACTATTTGAGCTGATTTTTTCCGTCAGTTCCATCACACAGTTCAGGAGCCTGACACGCATACACACGCAAGTATATATGCATATAAATATATATAAACACACACACACACACACACCACCACACACACAGAAATACAAACAGACACACATACACATTGACTTTGAGGCTCCAACACTATGAAATGGAAATGTTTCGGCCATGTTCCGGGGAATACCAAACGGAGCATGAAAATAACACCCTCCTGACAAACTCCGAAAAAACAAAAATGCAAAAAAAAAAATTAAAATTGAATAATCAGGAAAAGTCTGTCATCTGTAAGCAAATGAAAGACCTGGTGCGACTTTGTGAGATTTTCCAGACGGGGAACATATATATATATATTTCCTGACACCAATTTATACAAAGAAATGAATCTAAATGTAGGTCACTGACGCCCTGGAAGTTTGTACAAAAACCCAAGACTTTACATTTCTCTCCCCGTAACTTTACAATTAATAAACTACAAGACAGTTCACTCTCCTCTGCTGGTATTCACTTATTATTTTTTTTTTAGTTTCTGCAAACCAAGAATAAAAGCAGCAAAGTGGAGTCTGGCTGCACAGTTACATAATGCAGCCACCCTGTTTGCCAGTTTTCAGTCAGAAGAGTTAAGATGTTGTCATTTCCCCCCCAAAGTTGATCTCAAGTAAAATATGCTTTTAGGAAAAGGCCTACGATAAGGTCATCACAGTCCAAAGAAAATAAGGCTGTTTAGAGCTTAACACTGCTGATGAGATCATTGATGTTTTTCCAGTAGCAGCTTTTGTCATTGTCCACTGACCCTGTGAGTCAGGTTGAGAGCACGGGGTGAAAGGCCAATTCTATTGCACAGATTGTCACGTCAACATCAACGCATCGTGTCATAAACTGCGTCATGGACCGGCACTGGATATCACCACTGAAATTAAATTTAGAGGTTGTGGTTTGTTTGGTGGCGATGGTTAGCGTGTTTTACTGTAATGATAAGGTTCCCTATACTATAATGATAAGGCTGCACAAGGGCTGCACATAGTTCGCATTCATGTTTGTAATGACACTGATTGTCCTCTCATGAGACTAAATCTTGTGCTGTTTGCAGAGAAGTCATCCATTCATGATTTATTGAGTGGGAAGCTAAACAACCAGCTGTTGTGTCTCGTGTGAAACGTATACATGATGCAGCTGCTGCCTTTCATACAGACTGTACAAGCATAGATGGATGGATGGACTGACGGTCAGACAGACAGAAAGACAGATAGATAGATTATGTATACGGGAATATACATAATCTGGTAGACTGGAAGAACATCTAGAGAACGTTGGCCACAACAGACTGGTAGAACATCTCCAACATCTTGCTGCATAAGTTGAAGACTCATCCGAATAAGTTGTAGACAGCGACCGTGTTGGATTTACAATCCAATCTGTTGTTGATGTTCACATTCAGGTACTTGTTGTCCTCCACCTCCTCCACTACCTCTCCCAGAATGCACGGTGGCAAGGCCCCTCTTCTTCCTGAAGTCAGTCACCATCTCTCTGGTCTTGCTGACATTCAGCCTCAGGTGACTGCATCCAATCCACAAACTCATCCACCACAACCCTGTACTCCCCTTCCCTCCCCTCACTAATACACCCAACAACAACATTGTCTGTCTCATTCTTCGCATGGGGGGAAATTTAAATCCTATATGCTGGTAGTAGTGTGAACACTACCAGTTACAATGGTAAAACATACACTGTGTACTTCATTACATTTGTTGAAATAATGCTAAACATACATTTGATAATCAGATTGGACAGAACTGCAAATAATTGGAATATAAATGGCACTGGTGTGTTCATAGTGATATTGGTGCAATTTATGCAAACACTTAGACTTCCAAATGTAAAATCTGCTCCTCTCTTTTAACTACATTATATGAATGAATCTGAATATGAATACCCAGCAAAACTCACAGGTAAGACGAATCAGGCACCACCTGGTGCAGACTGTGGCTCTCTAACTTTGCATTTGGACTCCTAAGGGTTTTCTTTCTACTTTTTGAACCTCTAAAAGACACACGTAAAGGGAAAGAGGCTAGGGAGTCAAACAAAACAATTAATAAGTGCTGCTTCACTGCTGCTGTCTCCTCAGAAGGACACGGTTGTTATGTTGTGTCAACATGAAGCGTCTTTTTCTCTTTCCACATAGGCTTAATGTCCTTTTCTGAGTATATGATCTATCTCTCTTGCTCTCTCGTTTGTGTATTCGTGTGTGTGTTTTCATACATGTACACACACACACACAGGCACGCACGCACGAACACACACATACACACACACACACACACACACACACACACACACATCTAAATGGCCACAAAATCTTGCTGTAATTTCATTGGCTGAGGCAGCTCATCCTTCAGACCAATGAGCACCACAGTACAGGTCTTTGGACTGCTGGCCTGGTGACTGAATCACTCTGGTATATCAACGTGCACAAAGCACACACACGCACATACGCAGACACACACACACACACGCACATGCATAGACAGAGTCAGATAAGGGGAAATGTGACACATCTGGCATACAAAGCAAGTAGATGTGTCTCAAAGAGGAAGAGATATTAAAAACAGGGTGAAAGAGATGCCATATCTCATCTTCCACCTACATGAGATTCATTATTCCTTGTCCTCTTTGCCTTACCCTCCTCTTCTTCCCTGGGCTTGAATGCTGTTTCCAGCTTATGTGGTAATTAGTTTCCCTGGGCTGGTAATCGGCCTGCTTTCCCAGCAAGGATAAATCAGCAGTACACTCACTTAATTTGTACTCTCCCTTAGAAACAGAGCCAAAGTGTTTGAATGTGAGCCGAGATCCGTGGTGGGCACAAAGATGGAAGTAAAGGATAAGTGTCGAAGAAGAGATGAGGCTAAATAAATCCGGTAAAAGTGAACAATAGGGAACTTGATGCCATTTCCCTGCAAAAGGGACCAAATGACCACAACCTACCTTTGTGAGCATTGTCTCTCAGTCAAGGTTAGAATCACGGTTTAACTTCTGATGACAGACACACTCATGTCAAAGGCTGTGGCTGCAGTTACACCGACATTACATCAGTGCTTCCATGATTGTGTCATGAGAACAGCTCGATTAGGTCTTTAGAGGTTAACAGATGAGGGTCAGTCAAGTCAGGTTTACATTTGGTCACCTTGTCTTCTTCTTCTCTGTTAATTATTATTCTTTTATTTTTCAGCAGATTGAAGACTCACATTGAAGGAAAACAATGTTTTTGTTGTTGCTGTAATTTCATTGGCTGAGGCAGCTAATCATTCAGACCAATGACCAATGAGCCTGGTGACATACAACAATGAATGGATACAATCCGCACCATAATAAATACCATTAAAAAATCCCCCCCCCCCAGCTACAAATTAGAAACTCAAAATGCATTTTCTTTTATGACCTTGTAAATAATTTCTAAATTATTTTTTTACCATTATAAAACCTATTGATCACAACTTACAAATTCTTTATAAATGGTGTTTTATTAGCGAATGGTATCTAATATTTTATCACATAGAGTTCTTCATTAGTTTCCAAGAATTAAAACTACACAGTCACCCACTGTGTGTGGATGAGCATTGCATTGTTTCCTTGGAAGCAAAGCCTTTTTTTTTTTCAAGCCTGCTGGTCAAAGTGGGGCAGATGCTTTTCTGCTGATTCTATCACAGGGTTTCATTTATTTCTTTAATGTGCCAGAGGGATGTGATTCACTTTGAAGGACAGAACCACCAGTCAAAAAATGTAGACTGTCACTATCACAGGAAAGAATCTGAAACATGGTCTCTTAGTCCTTTGTTTCTTCTAGAACTCATTGAAGAGGGAAAAAATGAAGTATACTAAAAGCAGCTCAGCCCAGATTTGAGGTCTATAGTCATCACATTTCTGTGTAGGTACCAAATTTTCAAAATTCATTTTTTTAAACTCTGGTATCCCATTTAGTTTTGGCTCTTAAGGAAATTTTAGACCCTGTTGTCCAGATAATGTGGGTGTTCATTACAATCACTCCACTCTGTAGCTTTCTCTGGCATAGCTTTTCTTTATTTCAGCTGTTACATAAAGATGTCTAACCATGCAGGGAGCGGTAATATGCTGACTGGCTGACCGAAATGTGATGTAACATTTCATCCGATACTGTAGAGTTGCTGTCACGGTCGTCCTGATCCAGACGGCTTCTGATCTATATCAGATTAGGGTCAAATAAATGTCAATTTATAAATGGATTCTTAGCCATGTCTCTCACAAGAGGAGTAAACATGCCCAGACACATACCAGTAAAACCAAAAGCCGTGAAAGGCAGGTCAGAAATAATTCTGACCATTCTACATGTGTGCTTTTCTATTTTTGCATCAGCCTGAGACTTTAAAAATAATCACAAATTTACTTTTAATATGCTTGTTTTTTAAATGTGTTTACTTGCTTGCTTATTAAACTCTTTGTGGCATTTGCTGAAAATAGTAAAATGATCATTGATATAGGCTGCTAGAATATGATATCTATGATTCTACCCTTCACAGTGTGGAGCCATCATTCACTAATATTAGGCTGCTTAGAGTTGATTTCCAAGTTTGACTTAAAAAAATTACAATAGGAAATATCAAAAACTATTTTGTTCATAAAAAGGCAAAGTGCAGCATGTGTAATACTTGCACATTTTCCCTTTTTTCTCCAAATTGCATTGTTTGAGCTTCTATTCAATTTCTTCAAATGTGAGGTTATTTTTTTTAATGCTTATATCTGGTAAAAGAAAACTACAAAATGTTATGTCTGGCATTTTGGCAGATACTGTACTTTGGCTATGTGGGGCAGATTTGACACAAACGCGATGGGACAATGTGGGAGAAGAGAGATTCAGATAAAGACAGAAGACAAATGTCTGTCATCACCCCATCAGTCATAAATGTCAGCAGCAAAAATATCCCAGACACTTCATAAAAAGCCTCAAAGGGGTTGTGAATATTTTACCTAAAAGAAAACCAGTGGCCTATTGTCCCAGGAGGATTTATTTTTAATCTGCTGAGAGTTCAAGCAAGACAAGCGCTCTAGGCTGAAAACTCTCTTTAGACTTAAAGGAATTTTTGTGTAATCAGAAAAGGTTACAGGTTTAAATTCACTTTCTCTCACAAAAGAACATTCTGTACATCCTTTAGATGCACTTTTATCTTTAACAATTTTGAGAATCTTTAGAATTGAACACCTACAAATTGAGGCTGAAGTTACAGGCACATTTTCTTCTCTGCAACTCAGAAGTAAAATTATTTAACCATAAATTTCCTGCAGGAGAGACTGCATAATACACTGCGCGGCCCAAAAAAAAAAAAATCACCGTTTGGGTTTCAATAAGCAAATTGCAGTGTTTTGAGGGGTTGCATCAGGGGTTGCAATATTATTCAGCAAAAAAAAATTAAGTCAGATGAGTATCTGAATGTACTGAATGACCAGGCTAACCCATAAATGGATTTTTTCTCCCGGATGGCACGATCATGTTCCAGGACAACAATGCCAAAATTTATCGGACTCTTAAATGTGAAAGACTGGTCCAGGGAGCGTGAGGAATCATTTTGACACATGAATTTGCTCCCACAGTCCTGAGCTTAACCCCATTCAAAGTCTATGGGATGTGCTGGAGAAGACCTTGCAGAGTGGTTTGACTCCTATCGTCAATACAAGAACTCGACCAAAAATTAATGCAATTCTGGACAGAAATAAATGCTGTGACGTTGTAGGAGGTTGTCGAAACAATGCCGCGGCAAATGTGCACCGCAATCAAAGCTACAGGCAGCCCCACGAAATATTAGAGTGTGTGACTTTTTTTTTTGGCTGGGCAGTTTACATTTGCGTTGGTGTGCATGAGAGCCTTTATGTAACTACGGTCATTCTAGTGTGAACAGGTAGCAACTTGTGCAGGAAAAGATCTGTGTCCCATCATGCATCTGATGAGTAATGAAGTATAATACTCAGAGGACATTAGAGTCTACAGACTAATGTTAATTAAAGTATTGCATGACTTCGACTCATGAAACAATACAGTGACAAAGACTACAACTTGATGAATATATCAAAACAGAGACCCGTTTAATTTGCATTGTGTGTAACTTTAACTATAAACTTTAACTGTAAAATGTCATAGTGTTAATAATCATGGAAGTAATTGTCATAATTAAAATAGTAATAATAATTGTCACGAATATCATAACTTAATAATGTTAGGGGTAATAATTAGCTTGTTAAAATGTACAATACGTTTTTTCTGAATTCACCCTCCTTTTGTCTTTTGCCAGTGTTTTACAACAGTGATCCTCAAAGAATAGCGTGCAGTGGACTAGTTTCCCCCCTGGTGCCTGTGTGTCTACCGTCCAGTCGGTTCAGTTCAGGGGTGTGGTTGAACGTGGATGGAGCTGTCTGCTGGAGGAAAAGAACAGACACTGCAGCTCCTCGGACAATAGCGTTGGCCTGTCTTTACTATTTTGAGAGGTTTCCTACACCTTTAGCCTCGCCCTAAATTTCACCCGCCCATCTCTGCTCCGATCAGCTCTATCTTCTTGGTTTTGTGCTAGCAGGAGTCTAATCTGAATCATGCTGCGTGCAGGACTGTGTGTGGGTTCAAACAGTTTCCTGGATGCTGTTTCTGTCTTCCTGGTGTGCTGCCATTGGAACAATGGGATGAAAAATGGCTCAATGGGTCAGGAGTAAATTCAAGTAAATTTGCTTTGAAACAAATATTGAATTCCCTGACTAGAATGAAACATTATCACCAGTACAGGGATTTGTGACTTATTTTCTTTTTATTGCATGTGAATGTATGAGCATACTATTTTACATGGCAATGACAAGTATCCAGTATGATAGACTGTACAGCATCGGCGCCCTCAGCACAGGAAGCCCAGCCTTTTGATGGCAGGAAGCTGCTCTCGCCATGGAGACAGCAGTCTGAGCCGATGTCCTGCAGGTCAGACATAAGCACACACACACGCACGCACAGTGCACGCACGCACGCACACACACACACACACACACACACACACACACACACACACACACACACACACACACACACCATCTATGAAGCTGGTAGTGACTTAGGAATCTATGGGGTGAAAATAATTAGCAATGATCCAATGCACAAAGCCCTTCCATGTTTTGTGCTAACCATAACCTTTAACTGCCGAAGAGCACACACGCACGCACGCACGCACGCACGCACACACACACACACACACACACACACACACACACACACACACACACACACACACACACACACACACACACTCACACCGTTGTAAACACAGATCTTAAAATAGGAGGAATAAAGCTTGTCAGGACCCAGGTTTTGGGGTTGGGGGTTAGACGGGTTGATGAGCCGATACTTATCCTTTCCTGTCTAATTTTCTCTGTATCAGTTACGGTACAGTCCAGATAAACAATGGAACTACAAATAAGCATTAATCCAAAGAGGAAACTCT
This sequence comes from Antennarius striatus, assembly GCF_040054535.1. Taxonomy (NCBI): domain Eukaryota; kingdom Metazoa; phylum Chordata; class Actinopteri; order Lophiiformes; family Antennariidae; genus Antennarius; species Antennarius striatus. The sequence goes on along the minus strand of NC_090794.1, from coordinate 12,435,442 downwards.
CATTCACTCTCATGCCCTTTCAAAATAATGTTATCGTTAATAAGTTTGATTTCTATGCATTTGAAATCATGCTACAACAAAACATATTACTGTACACACAGAACACCACAGCATATGATTATATGACACCAACACAGAAAATAATTGTGTCATAACAAAAAAACAGTGATATGCTCTAATAAATTTTAAATGCAATGAAACAACATATCACACCATTCCATCCCATCATACAACATTATAATGCACTAAAATGCAAAATACCCAACTAAACTTTACCATAACAAAAAGGGCAATTTAGAAATGACTAAATAAGAGACACACTGACATGTCTGGTGGGTGAGCACTCATCATATCATGACTCTGCTGCTGACAGATTGAATTAAACGTGAACGAAGAGCAAAGGTTGACTTCTGTACCTCAGGACAGATTGTGGGTCGGGGTGAGCTGACCGGTGTGGACATACAGGGTAACGTGAGTAACAGCCATAAGAAGAATTATTAGAATTATTATAGATTGCAAATAGCTAAGATAACCACTATAATAATAATAATAATAATAATAATAATAATAATAATAATAATAATAATAATAATAATAATAATAATAATAATAATAATAATAATAATAATAATAATAATAATAATAATAATGATGATGATGATAATAATAATAAAAATGATAATATATGAATGCAGAAGACTTATTAGATTTTTTTTTCAAAAGCGTAATAATCTCAGATCGCAGCATAAATCTTCATTTTATCAAATTATGTCTAAAATTTAAGGACAGTTTTCACTGCGGTTCTGTGATGAACTACTGTTCTGTCCAGGGCGTGCCACCCCTCTAACCTTATGTCAGCTGGGATAGGGTCCAGTCCCAGTAAGTGTTCAAAGGGTTAGTTATTGGGAATTGATTGGTGGTTTTTCCCCTGGACATTGTTTACGGAAGCAGGCTAACCCCATGTTTAAATGGCAATAATATCCTTATCTAGGGTCAAAGATCAAGGAAATATAGTTGTTGATGACACTGGATTGCACAATTAATGAAAAGAAAAAAATTCTTTTGAATTTGAGTGAATCTTTCTTTAATTTTGTGTGGCTTTCGAACCACAATACAAAACTTCAGAATAGAGGAAAGATTTATCATTGGTTAATTTAGTTATAAATGTCAATACAGATTGAATGTCACTGAAGCGCACCGCATGTGTGCATGTGTGTGTATGTTTGTGTGTGTGTATGTGTGTGCGTGCATGCGTGTGTGCGTATGTGTGTGTACATTATAGTATTCATTCAACATTTGGCTCTCTCTCCTCCCCCATCCCTCCCTCTACGTCACTGGATCATCCCCTTCATACTTCTGCATAAACAGATGTCCGTCTCTGTCAGTAATGACGTCACTCCTGTTATCTAACTGTTTTGTGGGGGTTTTAAGTCCTATGCAACATAACAGGATGTATGCAGGCAAGTTAATAATCCATAGGGCATCCAAGAGGGTACTGTAGGCCATGAGGTACACACACGCACACCAGCACTTACAAACACACACAAACGTCCAAACACAAACACATATTTACAGATCGATCAGATGTTCCCTGGTGACCTCACATCATGCAACAAAAAAAATAAATTAAAAAAAACTATTTGCATATTTGCACAGGCAGTAGGTTCAAAGCGCATTAACATTTTAATTTTTGTGCGATCCAGCCAATCAGAATTGACCAGTATGGGGGAGTCTCATGTCAGTTGATCAGAATTAGGTCATCTGATTGATCGGATTCTCCTGTGGAAAACAGGTGGTGTGTCAATGTGAAAAACACTGCCAAAATCATCTGGCTCAGGGTGTGACTAGGGCAGCACGTCGCACCTGAGCCACCCATAGATACAATGTTCACGGCAAGGTTATGCATGAAACCAGGTCAATGAAATTCTACATTTATAATTAAAGATCACTTCAATGGTATGGCTCCCAAATTTACTTTCTTCATCCCAAACTGGGAAATAAAAGGAGGGAGCGTACAAATCTGATCAGATTTTAACAATTTTTTGTCAAGATGATAAATTCAGCTAATCAGAAGAGCACATCAAGATGATGATTAATCAGCACGATTATTATGCAGGAGTGTCACAGATCAAAAAAAGTTTTGAACTATATTGACAGAAAAACTAATATCAGCTGTCTCCAATGCTGCTTTTGAGAATCAAGTAGTGTATCCAAGCCCACATTACCTGTAACTGGTCCAGCATGTCCTCATCAAGCCTCACCTCCATAATTGTCTGAATTACACCACCTGGATGGTTAATGTAAAAGTTGGTGGCAAAACCCAATTATTTCTTCACAAACTTTCAGAGAGCATCTCTAGAATGCTGGTCCTGGAGCTTATCATTCACACCAGTGGGCTTGAACCACCTGCATTCCTTATTATAACCAGCTTGAGTGGGCAAGTGCTCACCTTCAATAGCATCTGGCTCTTTAGATAAGTGTTTTCCTTAAGTGTGTGCAGCATCTTGTGGGTGAGTGGTTTGCTTATGGTGAGTATAACGCCTGATGGTGGGTTCATTTATCGATAGTAATTTCAGTGCACTAAACCATGATAAGATCCTGCAACCAATTCTTGGCCTATTCATCCACCACCGTCTCCTCTTGTTGCAGCATGATGACGAACTGATCTGTGCTGTGAGAAACTGAATTCACGATACCCGATTTAAATGTGTTGTTGTGCATCTGGGTAGCAGTGGTCGCACCACATAATGACTGATCCACATCTCATCATTATGCATCAGCACTGATGCGTCAGCGACAATCAGACACAGACAGCTCTGTGAAAGGATGTGGACAGCACCACGCTCACAGGATGGAGGCCGTTTAAACTGATTACTGTGTGTAATATGGAAATGCAGGGCTGAAGTAGGAAATGCACAAAATATCCATCCCTGATTTTCTGTAGCTTAACTAGTTGTCCTGAATGATTCTTTGTCAAAGTGGCCTAAATATGTGAAATATAAAACACATCACCTACAGTTAAAGCCCTTAAAAGTTTAGAACTTCTCCCAGCATTAAATAGCTGTTTTAGAATAAGCAGGTACTGAAAACAGGAAAAAACACCCTTAGTTATTATTTATCTCCACCAGGACTGTGTGGGTTGAATCTGATCAGATGTGATTGACAGCACTATGGCAACACAAGCGCCAAACCCCGCAGCTTTGAAATCAAAATGATCTGAAACTAACTTTTCATAAGAGAGCCTCGCCCACTTCAGAACAATTGGAAAAGCGAGGATGAAAGCAGGCAGAAATCTCTCCTGTGAAAGAAGCAGCTCTGTCCTAATTTTCACAGGAGATGAATTCATGTCTGACTCTATCGCTTGTGGTATGAAGTGATGTTTTTAGGGAGTTTAAATATTCATTGTAACCAACTTCATACCCGGTTTGGCATTGAAATGATCATGTCAGAGCTTTCAGAGGGGCTCAGATGTTACATTAAGTAATTAAACCAGCACCAGACTATAAATATTAAAGTGTAATTTTATAACATAGGTCTATGATACTGTAGGTGTAAAAATCCTCATCGGTGGAGTCTCTCGGGGGCATAATGACATACAGGTTTCATTTCCTCTGGCTTTCAAACTGTCACGTGAAATCTCAGTATGAAGGATGTCGGTAATACAACAGGTAGAAGCAGCTGTAAAGTGCAGAATAGCCGCTTTTTTTAAAGATGCTAATCTAATACAAAACACTTGTATTTTGTATTTTATGATCCTAGCTGGACTTTGAGCCCTGTGGAAACCATTATGAATATCTCAGAATACACTGTTACCAGTCTGATTTCAAGTCTTCTTTCTGAAATCTTAATCTCACTCTTCTCTCCGTCATTACATACTTCCTTTCCTCAGCCCTTCAGCTGCTTTTACATCCTGAGCTCCACGTCCCGGTGGCCCAAAACGTGGATGGCATGTAGGTTTAGTGAGACCCCGCCGTGCATCTGCATAGTCCTCTCTCTCTTGTGTCTCTATCCAAGATCATCTCCCTCTCTCTCTCACCCTTTATTTAATTCCACATTTTGTTTCACAGGCACAACGGATGGTACCCGAAGGGTTCTTCTTATTTTTCAAGCAGTCTTTTGAGCAAGGTTATGCAATACATGTGCATGCATATAAACTAAAAAACACACACAAACACACTTTAATATGTAATATTAATATTATGTGGGGAGTGGTAGAAGATATGAAATCAGGTCTTCATTATAAAACAGATGGATACGGTTTGAGCAGATATTGTGTTGAGACAAATTTAAGAGTCTGTTGATGCCTGTTGATGTAATGTCTGTGTGTGTGTGTGTGTGTGTGTGTGTGTGTGTGTGTGTGTGTGTGTGTGTGTGTGTGTGTGTGTGTGTGTGTGTGTCCTTGTCTTCTGGTGACATGAAGAGAAAAGCTATAGGTCTGCAATGTTTCCAAAAACAGACTCAAAAGGAATATTTTAATAAAATGATGGTCCTTTCACACCAAGCTGATGCCCAGCCATCAGCCAAACCTGGGGTGTGTGGGTCAGCCCTCGTGTTCTACCATTGTGATCCACACCAGCCGTCCCTCCTCTTTGGGGGAGCAGCGTAGCCCATCAGGACTAAAAGATTGACTAACATATGACATAAGTCATCTTTACGTTCAAGTGTTCCAGTTAAAAAAAAAAGTTTGTGGAATATGGTACAATGTGACACAAGACAAAATGAAAATCAACACAAATACAAGCAAATAAAAAAGCAGCAGCAGTTGGAACTAATAGACCCATCTACAATGGAATTATAAGCAGTTTTGTTTTACTGTATTTTGTGCACCAATGTTCCCGACATTCTTCTCTAAGTACAAATTTATCAGGACTAAATAATGTAGCAGCTAACCATCTTTTAATTTTCCTGGCGCTCCTCTGATCAGGAACCGGTCATTGATCCCACAGAGAAAACAGTTTGATGACATCACCACACACAGGAAACAAAGTAATATTAGTGTAAAAAATGTTAAAATATGGAGATGTGAACTACCACCAACTACCACCTCATTGATTTCTCTTGTATTCACAGCGTTATACTGAACTGCTTCCTTTTGTAAACCACTTCTGACCCCACCATTGTCCACCAACAAAGCAGTCCAGTTTATGATAGCACATTAATTAGTGAAATTAAATGAAATCTTTTCATTTCCCCCTGAAGTCATGTGCATGACGTTATATATTAACGTGTTTCATGAACAAAGACAACACAGCAGAAGAATCCCCGGAAACTTTCCCTTTCTCTCCAAGCTCAGTCAGGAAGTGGACGAAAACAAAAGGCTGTTTGTTATGAAAAGTTTTAATGAGGTTGCAAGGAGTGTGTGTGTGTTTCTGGGCGTGTGGGTGTGTGTGGGCTCAATTCACTTCTTATATAATGGTTATAATAATGTTTAACTGAATCTGGAAGCAGGCCAGTTGAATTAGCCTTGTGCTAACTGGATCGGTAAATATTAGATGTCAGGACTGTCCCACATTTGAGGGCATGAGTGGATGCCCCGATGGAACAGAATTTATTAAAAGGAACGCCCCTTAAGTTCATTCATTCATTCATTCATCTCCCAAACCGCTTTATCCGCCGTAGCGGGTCAGGGGGCACTGGAGCCTATCCCAGCTGTCTTAAGGCGTGAGTGCTGCAGAACTTAGCATACGGACAATCATTTTCAACTTGAGTGATCGGCTCTTGATTTGTGAATTCCTCTGTATTTAGTTGTTGGCACCCTGGTCATACTGTCGGTCAGAGACGGGAAGGAAAAGTAAACAGAGGCGTCCAACACCACCTTTCTCCTCACATGCTTGTGAGGTTCAGCCGGTCTTTGCGTATTTATTTAGTCGTGTTTATTCTGTCATCCTAGGGGTGGTGTGTCACAGTCTAACCAATAAAATGACGGGGAGGGTACGAGCCTCAAAAGGATGAGGGGGGTAAAGAGACAAATGTGTCAGTGGAGGCAGGTGGTGGAGGGGGAGAGGGGGTGGGGGGCAGGTAACACTGACTGTAGCTGAGATAACAGCAGACAAAGAGTAAATGTAGGTGAGAGAGTAGTGGAAGATAATCTACCTTTTATCACCCAGGAGGAGCTCTAATGAGCATCCGTTCCAATAAGGGCTCGTATATTCTATAATGCTGCTGCTAGAAAAGCTTCTATTAATTTATTTGTCAGTCTCTTAGTGTATAACTGTAATATGAATACATATTAAATGATTGACAGATTATTATTATTATTATTATTATTATTATTATTATTATTATTATTATTATTATTATTATTATTATTATTATTATTATTATTATTTAACAACTTGATTTTAGGTGATTCCTGTGACATCACTCTCTGCTATCTCTGTCAACATATTTTTTTTGTATGTAAGAGAGGGAAGACTTTTTAAGAACTACAAGTAATTGAAAACTAGATTAGCCTTGGAGGAAATGTTGTATGTTTGTATGAGGGCAGAAGTATGCAGACAGTCATGAGCTGGACAATCATGAAAACACAGACCAAATCTGGTCCAGACCTGGTCCAGAGGTGATCACACAGCTTTTTGAAGATACTTCCTCACCTTGACTCCCTCTCCATCTTTTCCTACACTCCCACACACACATCCTCCCACATCATGACAGACAGGCCTTGGAACTGCGCAGTCTCAGCAGACCTCTGATGGCCTTTGTGAGGCAGCCATGCTGGAGGCGACAAGCCTGACACACTGTTCCTCCTTGACACATTGGCTTTGTTATTTCTCCATTCAGGGGAGGATTGGTGTCACCCGTCCTCCTCTGGAAGATGAAATCCAGCTCCAACAGCCTTTCTAGCAATCTATTGAAGAGAGTTTTTCATTCATCAATTCATCACTAAGCAGCATTGAAATGATGTAACCGTTGTCCCTGTACCATCACTGCTGATTCAAAATCACAGCTTTAGAGGGAGAAGATTTCTGAAAGTAAAATGAGACTTTTTCTCTGTGTAAGTGTCTGCATTTCAGTTTGCAACACACTTAAGAATAAACATGAAATGTGTTAACCAAGCTAACATTATTAGGTCATTTACAGATAAAAATGCAAACGGACATATCCTGGATTTTACTTTAAGTTTTTGAAGGTGAAATGTATTTCATAATCTCAAAGGTTGTATACTTAAAATAAGGTTGCCAACATTAGCTTCAGTTCATGACAAAGTTACACAAGACAAGACTTTAGAAAACCCTAAAGTACATGTATCTCTCCACGAATTTGTTTGTGCAGTTCAACCTCTTTTGATTCAAACATGTTTTGAATTCAAAGTTTGAACTACAGACTCCTTCTAGCCACTGTCTTTATTTATGCAAAAAACAATATTAGTCCCCATATATATTTTGATAGATATGGTTCCTTGTTAATAGCCATTAGCATTTGAAGCTGCCACATCACTCCACAGGAATTTGTAAGAATTCTCGACCTTTTGAAGGCAACTCTGAATCGCAAAACACCGACAAACTATTACAAAGACAGGAATCTCCCTTGAACTAACAAAGACGATGCAAAGTTAAAGTTAGAGGCTGTTGGGACTCTATGTCTCCAAGTGTTCTACCTCCACCACTCATGGGAGCATCTCATGCAACATTATGAAAACAAAAATGTAGAACAGGTGGCTTACAACATGCATGGAGGTGTAATTATATGATGTGCACAGTGGATGAATTATGCATAAAGACGTCCATCATGTGCACTTGAATAATTTAAGGCCAATCGCCCCCACACTGATCACATGGGGCCACTCCAGATGAGTAATCGCCTGCGTGACATTGTGTTGTGTCTGGGGCAGAGCAGAGCTGTTGGGTAACCCTGACAGAGGTCACTGCATCGCTTCCCTCCAGGTAGGTAGCATGTCTTTGAACTGTCACAATAAATTGATTGCAAAAGAGAAAGCAGCAGGTAAGTAATAGAAAAGTTTACCTTCAAACTTCAAGGACATGTTTTCACATTCTAGACAGAGCATTCAACTCATCTCACTAAGGCAATGCTGTATACAGTATACAGTTATTATTAATAATGTACCACATTGACTCACACTCTATAACTGCGAATATGTCATGTCCACTAACATGCATATCTTTGTCTTTATGGATTCACACATATTTTCTGTCCAAATGTTAAGACAGTTAAGAAATCTGTTATTAACTCTTTCTCTTTTCTGTTTTCTTGTTTGCACATTTCAGGCCTGTTTGCTTACATTATGTTTGTGCAGGTTCTTATGTAAAAGTTCCCTTTTTTTCATCAGAACCTGCACAAACCTCCTGCCTTCAAACATGCTGCAACAATTCAATTTTAAAATTAGTCAGTGAAAGATTTAGAAAAGCAGTGCAGCATTTTCTAGATGTTTTTGTGCTCCTTCTTGTTTGGACTCGTCTAGTGTGTCAGAGCGAGTTTTATACCAAAGCCTTTGTGTAAACTCTTCATATTTCCGTGTTGACCTGGTTTTGTTTTATTGTCTGCTCTAAATCTTTTTATGTCCTATTGTGTTTGGATCTGTTACACAGTGTTATGCACACTCTTATTCAGGAAACAGCATTGCCATGGTGACATCCTACCCCAGGATTGAACACATCCTTCTACTGTATAAATGGGCACCCTGCAGACCCAGGGAGACATTCAAGAACCCAAATGTCTATTTCTACTTGGTCACCGGGACAGCCCAACCCCATCATAGCTCAGTTTTGTTCTCCTCACCTCCTAGAATTTTTTTTTTTTTTAGAGAAATCACTGACCAGCTCCTGCTTAATTTCTGTGAAAAGGGAAACACAAACTCATTTTGTTTTCTCACCTGCTTATTTTCCGAACTATTCGCAAAATCCAAATGTGTCTTCCTCATATTTTCAGCATTAAAATGGACACGTTTCATTATTATTTTGCCATCCAGACTGCATTGGTACCAACAGTTCAGACATGTTGTTCCGACCAGGTGTTTCATAACATATCTTCATAAAAAATATGTTTAAGAAAATATTCATTTGCTCCAAGGAACCAAGGAGGGTAAACCACAACAGACAGAGGACTGCCTCACCTTAATAAATCTGAAGCATGAAAATGGAAAGTTCCAAAGTCCTGACCTACTTTTCTGGACCGTAGCCTCTGTTCATGTTCCTGTTGGACTCAGGACAAACATGCCAGTGCAGTAACTGAATTCTGAAAATGATACTGGAAGCGTCTGTGCTAAAAATGGCTATGCAGCCCAATTTCTTAACATTAACAAGATATCACATTGCTCTATCACTGATTGCATTAACATGTCTAATCACTAATCCTGAGGTCAATCCACATTTGTGTTTGTCAGATATTCAGGGGTTGTTGTTTTTTCTAAATTTAGGATATTCACAATTAATGCATTATTCTTTGTCATTTCCAAAATAAAAAAAAAGGACAAAGCTCAGGCAATTAAGCAAATTACTGATAAACTGTTTAACAAAAGCTAAGAACACCATGATAGATACAGGCCAATAAAAATGAAATAACTGCCCATTTAGTAGCATGGAACACCAAAATGAACAACACAGAAGTTGCATAAACTCCACAGATCGAATGTTGGTGAATGTTCACAGTTGCAGTCCAGGTTCACACAGTGAAATTTGCAACAAAGTTTGAAACTAAATTTAAGATTGCATGATTCCCATTCCACTGAAAATCTTCAGTGGAATGGGAATCATGCAAATCAGGTAGATTTAAAGGACTGGAACTAATACAATCTTTCTAATCTAACAAAAGGTGAAAAGTTTTACAATAGTATTTGAATATATATTGACTGAATGTTTCCTTTTCATTGCTTTATTGGATATACAGTCACGCAGCCTGCAACATTTCACCCATTTATAGTAACTTTCTCTCTCCCTCTCTCCAAACTTTCATCATTGGGGTGAGCATGGCTGAGTTTGTTTAACCTGCTTAAACTGTGGCATTTTCTCAGGACTCAACTCTGTCTTGCTGCTTATCTAACACAAAACTCAGGCTGCTTGCTATGGAAAATTCTCCAAACCTAAATGTGACAAATGACCTTGAGCGATGGGTGTACGGTGAAAGAATGAGAGACTATGAGAAAGAGGAAAAAAGAAACAGGGAAATGTCAAGTTAAAGCAAATACCACCACACGGATAAAAAGCAGATGTTATAAGACTGGAAAACAATCACTGATAGTTTTTCCCTCAGTGTTCCACACTACATTTCCTACAAAAAGTAAATAAAAACTTCATTGGTATTATTTAAGGAACAGGAACAAAGACATTCATTTGAACTCTTATTTTAGAAGTTATGTACTTAATATGGTTGTGTTAGTTATAAAAACTAATAATCTTATAAGTAATTACAATTTTAAAAAAAGAGTTTTGGGTCAAAGGAAGGGAGAAAACGGCCGTTGGCTGTGACAGTTCTCACCCACCTACATATGAATGAGGGAGCCCTCTGCAGGAGGCCCATCACATCCCAGCAACCGGCATGAAAACTGATCATTTATATATTCACACTGGCAAGAAATTCCAATTTACTCTTGGATCAAAAAATGAAAGGGTGCTCTATTTTCACTTTCTCTGTGTAGTGAGTGAGGTAAAAGCCCAAGGTTAGGCTGAACCCACTAGCAGTGCTTTCAAAGTAAGGGTGAGACCTGCTCTATCAAATCATTTCCTTCTCAATAATAAAAAAAAAAAAAACATCCACAAGAAAAAAAGAGAGGGAAGAAAATAAAACACAACGTCTGAAATCAAGAAATAATAATAACTGTATGGGTGAGGCAGTGCAACTAAACACGTAGCTTCAGATGTTCCGGTCTAACTTTTGGGTGGTAACCATTAGATGTACCCTTTTTGGGGAAGGCATAAGAATATGTGTGTGTTGTGTGTGTGTTTGTGTGGCGTGACACAGCACAATGCCAGATCTGTAGTCATAACAGAGAGGGTGGGACACACACCAGAACTGTGGTAAATGTCACATCCACCTCTGCAGGGGACGTGATTGGACACCCTGCCTGGCGGATAGGGAGGGTCCCCTGTGCACCCACTCTTCCTAAACTGGCACAAGGAAATCAGCCGAGTTCACCGTGTTCATCAGCATGCGAGACGCATTGCTGACGTCAATATCATCTCACATGGATCACTGCACTGAAACGTGCTCAATAAGAGGCAAAGAGAGGGTTTATGAGCCTGAAAAAGTAATAATCGTGAATTTTAAAATGACACCTGAGCATGTTATAATCTTGATGTTAGCGTTGTATTCATATTTAGATTAGAGGAGCTGTTCAGAGCTGACATACGTATCTACCCACCAGAGGATTCCATGAGCTTCCATTTGTGTCCCCATGTCCCCAGATAGAGCGGCAGCAGCTCGGTTGTCTGGAGGCTGCAGGGTGGCTGGTTCAAGGCCCCTGTGGGCCAGTGTGAGCTGGCAGTGGAGAGGTGTCAGTTCAACTCCAGAGCACTGCCGAGTCACCCTTGAGCAAGGCACTGTCCCCTTTATAAGTTCCTCATTCAGATGCAACATGGTGTGTGTGTGTGTGTGTGTGTGTGTGTGTGTGTGTGTGTGTGTGTGTGTGTGTGTGTGTGTGTGTGTGTGTTGGGTCTGTACACATATAAATATGACATGTGGCTCACAGATTGACTGACACTAGAGTGGACAAATAATTTCCCTACAGGGATCATTACAGTTGATTTCATTTCATTTCAGATATAACATCTATAAATACGAACAGTGTTCCAAACAAGTTGATTTTGATTTATTCACCTCTCTTACATCAGTAGGTCAGACTTTAAAACATGTTAGTATAGTAAAGTATGCATTACGTAAACGAGACTTTGATTGAGTGAGCCATAAAGGATAACACTGTGGCACGCGACAGGTACAGAATGTACCCGAGGTACAATGTCCTGATAAAAAGTCAAAGTTCAACTTCGTCCTTCTCAAATTGAACCATCGTCTCTTCACAGACCAGTTTCGTTGTAACAGACCTGCGACCTTTGGCCGACACCGAGTCATCAATGCTGACCAGTGGCCACATTCCGCAGACATCAGTGACATTACACACACTTCAAGGTAAACACACACGAAGGTAAAGTTAGAGCAGTAGCTGTGTTACGAAAGAGCTGAAGGAATACCAGGTCAAAGATTTTTTGAAGGCCATCAAGTTGTTTTTGGGAAGAAGTTAACCTGAGGGACAGATTATATAAAGTCTCTTAAGCATTAATCACCTTCACAAGAAACATTTAGACTATTCTCTGAGATTTGTCCATGCTTCTGTGCCTCACTTTCAGAATTACTCTCTGAAATGTTAAGCAAGACACACACCTTTAAAAAAAACTATATTAGGTTTTCATTTCTGACTTCTTAAATTATTTTCTTGTATTCTTCAAATGGGAAATGACGAAGCTTTTTACCTATCAGGGTTTACCTCACCTTTTCGTTTTATTTTATTCTTCCTGACAAAAATGATGTTAGAATATAATCATCAACCCATCATCTCCATAGTCCACATACTTTACATTCATGGACACTGCTGCATTTACTGCAGCATTCTAGGGAACATCAGGGGGACATGACATTTTCAGATGTCTAGTTTTAAATTGGAATCCCTCAGTGCATCCCAGCTACAACTATGAATCCTGCTATATTTCTTCTTCACAAGAAATTTCAGCTGAACCTCTGCTTGTTTTTTCATCTCCACTTTTCTATTCTGTCTGTTTTTTTAGTTAATCATAGGGTTCAGTAATCTGAGTCAGAGCTGTTGAAATTCTTCTGAAAAGAGTTGCAGAAAGAGGCTGATAAATATTATGACCAACAACAAAACTTTATTTATTTCTTCAAATGGAACACACATCCCTCTCCTCTATCAGTATTTGATAGTTACTGTTTTCACCTCAGTGAAAAAGTGGTAGGAATCCTTCCCTCCCTCCCTTCCTACACCCGAGTTCTTCATCCCACCAAAGGGCAGATTCAGATCTCTGACTAGCCAGCAGTTTGTCCACACCAGACCTGCTTGTAACCTCTTGGCTACTCGGTGAACTTTCCCCGTGTCCTGGGACCACACAGTGGCGCCCAGGCCGTAGCGTACACCGTTGGCCTTAGTAATGACCTCATCCTCTGTGTCAAAGGGGCCGATGCAGGTCACGGGGCCGAAGATCTCCTCCTGCATGACGCGGGAGCCGTCGGATATGCCAGAGATGACGGTGGCTGGCATGAAGTAGCCGTTAGCATTGCACTCTGGGAGGTCCAGCTGGTCGACTCCTTCACCACAGTGGACGATGCCTCCTTCAGATTTAGCGAGGGCTACAAAGTTCCTGACCTGGACGTCAAAGAGTTCAGTTTAATTTATCTAACTCATGAAAAACTTCTAAAAGAACTCTATGAAAGCGGTGATTTCAACGCTTAATATTATCAACAACTTCTAAATGGTTCTGTCAGAGCATTTGAGGCCTCGTTTCATCACCTTCTGCAGGTGCTCTTTACTGATGAGCGCTCCGTTGTTGCTGCTGGGGTCAGATGGATCACCTGTCTTCCACTTCTTGACTGCGGCCACAAACTTTTCCAGGAATTCAGAGTAAATACTCCTCTCTACATAAATCCTGCTGGTGCACAGGCAGATTTCTCCCTGACAGACAGAATGAAGGGGGAAAGAGAGGATTTTCCTTAAAGTACTGACTGCTCAGAACATTGTTGTCTACTGTATATATGACAAAGCATGGATCGCGATCGCCCCCATGTGGACAAATTATACCTCTGCATCCTGAAGGCGCCGATTTAATTAACAGCTTTTATTTCAGTCACATTAATAATATTAAAAAATATTTGAATTATGTAAAAAATTTAAATCAAGCTTGTAAATAATTTAAATGTTAGTACATAATTCAAAATGAGTGCATTTCCCAAAATGCATGTAATATAACTGTCCCATTGTCTGAAATACAATGGGACGCTTATTTACCTTAACAGACAATGCAAACTAGAAATAACTGGACGAAATGGAACCATAAGATCCACTTGGCTTTAAATGAACCATAAATTATTAAGTTATGGCGTGTCTGGGGCCTTTGAAACTTGCAGGAAATTAAAAGCAAGATTAAATTAGTTTTTTTTTTTTTTTTTAAATCAAGTTAGAAATTTTTTTCTCTTTTTCTCTCCTCACCTGGTTGGAGAAGCTGGATCGCACCGTGGTCTGGATGCACTGGTCCAGGTCTGCGTCCGCGAAAATGACGGCGGGGTTTTTACCCCCCAGCTCCAGTGAGAGCTTCTTGCAGTAGGGGGCGCTGCGCTCCGTGATGAGCCGGGCGGTGGCAGTGGAGCCAGTGAAGGAAATCAGCGGGACGTCAGGATGACCCACCAGTGCGTTTCCTGCTCTCGGCCCCAGGCCAAACACAATGTTGACCACTCCTGGTGGAACACCTGCAGACACAGACAGGCCTCTGCAGCCAAGAGTGCATCCCTCCAGCTAATGCATCATGGATGCTGTAGTCCTACCAGCCTGCTCCATCAACTTGCACATCATCCAGGCCGTCACTGAGGTCATCTCACTGGGTTTGGCTACCACCGTGTTACCTGTTGCAATCGCAGGTGCAATCTTCCACGTCAGCAGATACAAAGGGAGATTCCAGGGGCTGATCAAACCCGCTGCGTGCACGCACACACACACACACACACACACACACACACTCACACACACACACACACACACAACACATAGTAACACAAAGTGAAAACACACACCACAAATGTGAGGTTCTTTATAATAATCTCACTGCGCTCATACCCACTCCCACAGGGCAGCGGATGGTGTAGTTCAGGCAGCCCATGTGGTCCATCTGGGAGCATTCAGTTGTGTGGTGCAACACCGAGGATGCAAAGAAGCGGAAGTTGTACACAGATCGAGGAATGTCCACAGTTCGTGCAAACGTTATGGTTTTACCTGCAATGGTTGAAACACAAGAAAAGCTGAGTGTGAAGGTAAAGACAACATCCACATAGTTCACACTACAGTAACCAAGGGTCTTGGGTCCACCTGTCTGCACACAGAAAATATTAGACATAGATCCAGCAGCTGCTGCTGTTCTTCATCATTCTTAATCCAAATACTGTACAGTGGCCATCAGTGTTTTCTTGGTCCCAGCAACACAAAGGAACTGAAGAGTTTTTCACAAAAACACCCAGTTTTCAATAATGTCTCTATAGAATAGTTTGTTACAGCCTCATTATCGTGCTAAACCTGTCTTATAAAAATAGGATATTTCTTCTTCTTCTTTTTCCTCTTCTTCTATCTCACATTTGTGAGTTTGTTTCATTGCCTTGGATGTGGGAGTATATATCTCAAAAAAACTGTATGGCGTGATTTTCCTAAAAGCAGCTGTGAACATCAGCCGACTGAAAGATGACTAATTCTTTCAGTGATGTGGTGACCGTTCATCTTGTGCCTCAAAGAGGATCTAAATTCAAGTTGCGCGGTGTGTAAGAAATTTCAAAATTGCATTCATTCTTGTCAGTTTTGAAACAGTTGTCCTCAGGTCAAATGTCATCTTAGGGCAGAATAAAGAACATATAATATACAGCATTAAAAAGTCCTGTCATGACCTTTTAGGAGAGATAACCTTATGTCTTCCTCAGTGTTTATTTTCTCTTCTGGCAGAAGCCAGAAAATAACTAAATCCTCAGTGTGGCTTGTCTTTATTATGAAGAAATAATCACTAAAATAGAGACGCATTCAGAAACTAAGCTGTACCTCACAAATTAGTCAGATTAGTAAAACTGTCATTTATGATGAATATGACTGCTGGTGTTGAGAAAAATATTTCTACTAATATCATGTCCAGATTAAAACCTTACTGAATTGATAGGGAGCCAGATTTCATGTGATGTGTTTCTCGCTTAGACTCAGGCTTACGCAGTGGAGCAGAGGCTCATGTCATGTCTCACAGCCTGATATGCTGACCTGATGGTGCAGCTGATTGCTCCTCTGATGCAACTGCCATGACGACTAAATCTCCATATTTATGAAGTTACTACAGACTCTCCTCCCATTCTCTACCCAGAGTTCTTATTCAGCTCATTATCACCGTCAAGCATGATCCTGGTACGATCATCCACCCCTGCCTGCAGTAGGTCAGTGCAATGTGTTGCATAACTATTTAAACCATTATTCACAAAGCCTGTGCAACCTGTTGTCATCTGTGCAAATACTGTAACGTGTGAGTATGAGTGAACTGTTGAATGTGTGTGATAGTGTTTGCATTGGAGGAAAAACCTTGAAGTGCTAAAACAAATTTACCACTGCGGCAATAAAAGTATGTTGTATCTTATTTTGACGACAGATCTGCTGTCTTTAAACTTTTACATAAAATGAATGCAAATGCTTTTGGCTCCAATTGCTATCAAAGTCGGTGTGTATGGTAACACACACCCCTCCTTTATAATACACCTGACCCAAAGACTCCATCCACCTGGAAGGTGTTAAAACAGTAGCAGCTGAGTAAAACCTTGGTCTTTGGACTCGGCTTGGGCAAACTCCTCCAGACGGGCTTCCATCAGGTCAGCCAGCTTGTTGAGGATCTGTGCTCGCTGCTGCGTGCTCCGTTCAGACCAGCCTGGGAAGGCCTCTTTAGCTGCTGCCACCGCCGCCGCCACCTGCAGGCAGTAAAGCACGAGGTCCCATTCTGATCTGTCTTTAAAGCACGTGTCGAACTCAAGGCCCGCGGGCCAAATGTGGCCCTCCACATCAGAGTTATTTAGCTTTAAGGAGTAGTTACATTTCGTTACATTATGTTGAGTTACATTTATTCACTACATCTGGCCCTTTGAAGACAGCCAGCATGCTGATGTGGCCCTTGGTGAAAAAGAGTTTGACACCCCTGCAAAGTTTAAGGTGATGCTTTTGCTACATCATTGGTCCCAAGAAGTAATCTTTTTTTAAAATAAAACTATTTCCCATATTTTTCTTGTGAATTACCAGATCCCTTCACCTCCCCTTCAGATTAAAAGCTTGGAATGAAAAAAAAGACGTTTGCTTTAGCTCACACCTTTTAACCGAGGCCACAACCTGCACAGAAAAGCCCTCCACTACAGAAAACAGTGGTTTATTGACATGTGTCTAATGATTACTTGATAGTTGACTCTGAAAGGTGCAAAGGTGAATTCAACCCACTCTTAGGAATGGGTGACTAGTTTTACACAAAGTAAAACCTGGTGTAAACAGGCTATGTAAGACTTGCAATAAAAATAAGTCTTAAAGTACTACTTAAGTAAATAAAAATCCTGACAAGAAAAAGTTGCTGAGCCATGCTGGACCATATTTAACATTAGCATTAATAATGAAAAAGCCTGAGAGCTTTTTTTTAAATTACTGTATTCCAACAAGTTCTGCAAAAGCACAAACCAAAAGCAGGAGTCAGTGTTCTATACTCATATTAGGTGTCCCACCTCCTCCTCACCACTGTCAGGTACTTTGCAGTACACCTCTCCCGTGGAGGGCTCATAGGAGTCGATGTGATTTCGACAAGGCACAAACTTCCCTCCGATGAAGTTTTCCAGAACCAGGAAAGGGCAACGATCTGAAGTCTTCGACATCGCAAAATGTCAACTAAAGCTCCCAAACCAACACAGCAGACTAAGAAAAAAGGTAACCGGGCTACTGTAAGCAATTTCTCCAGCCGCACAAACACAACTGCTGAGAGAACTTTGCCTCGGACGGACCCTCCCACGACACACGGAAACTCCTACTTACACAGGCGTCACTATTTTATCTGATGATTGCTGTTTAAAAGTTAAAAGCATTCCAAATGAAGAACAGAAATCAAATGACATTAACATAAGCTAATACCGACACTGATGTGTGTCAGGAAAATATCCCATTCTGCTTAGATTTGGTGGATTATAGCTAAGATAATTAACAGTAAAAAAAAACTATCACACATTCTTTGTATTTGCTCTGCGCTCACCTGAGGTAAACTTTCTAGCTCAGATACTTCCGTGAAATCTGGAATTTTATCAAAGGCCTGATCAGACATTCATCAAAACGAAAATAGATTTTTCTCTATGAAGATGAGATGATCATAATTATCTTCATTGTGGGTGTTCCTGGCACCTGTCAAAACCAGCTACGGGTGAGATGCAGACTACGCCCCGGATGAGACGCCAGCTCATCGCAGGACCACTTGGAATACAGACAACCGTTCACTCTGTCAGACCTAGGGATACCGGTGAATGTTTGAGTTAGATTTAGCCTGTTTGATTACAAATTGTCAAGCAGACATGCATATCAATATAACACGTCAACAGAGCATTTTAAAGGCGTCTCAGATCTTTTTTTAACTTACAAACTTGCTGAAAATTCAGACCATCTGATTTTATTTTGTGGTACATTGGAAAACTGATGGGATTTTGTCCTCACCTCTTCGACTCGGTCTCTTAGGAATTTAAAAATATTAAATACATGCGATCTTTACTGAAGAACCGTAGAACATTGAGCTGCACTGAAAACACAAAGATGTTGCTGGACAGAAAAAGACAATTCATGTAGTTGAAATAAAAACTCAAACCCACACGTTGCTGTTGTTCAGTTCATTTCATGTCATCTTGTCTGATTCAACTCATGAAGAAACAGAAACACAGTTCCTTTTACCCTCATACTCCTTGAAAGAAACAAACATCAGGACTTCAAAGCTCATTTTTCCTGTCAAACTTTTAGTTAAATGTCTTTTCATCGAGAGGGAGGCGAACATTCCAATTCCCTTTTTTTTTTTTGTTCACACATTGCCATGCGTTGGGTGGGTCTTGTCGCCTTAGAATGATAAAATATTTCATGATTAAAACAAATCATATCAAATGTTTTCTGTGGACTTTTTCAGTTCATTTCTGACCAAAATTTAAAACGTATCATTTCAAAAAGAAATTTTCTCTTTACATCACAGCGTGAGAACTATGTGCAACAGATGCTCTGCTAGGTTTATTACACTTCAGTCCACGATCAATCGTTGCTCCTTTGAGGAGAGCACAGTGATACTAGACACTGTGAAGGGCCAGCAGGCTCATCTTTCAGACCGTTAATGATTTCACTTCCTAAAACAGTCATTTGAGAGCAGACAGAGGTTCAGGCGGAGAGATGTGAAGTGGGGGTTTCAGTGGAGAAGGCTGCTCATCTTCTTGCCTTTCCAAATTTATTTGAGCAGTTAGTGTTCATTCAGGTGAAGCAGCTACTCCATCGAGATGGATGGATGGATGGATGGATGGATGTGATGCTCAGAGTCTCTTGAGGGATTGACTCTGGCTCCATGCAGTCTCCACGGGAAGATCGGACTGGCTCTCTGTTGAAGTCATTCTTTAATCTACGGGGAGGAGGAATCAGAAGGGAGGTGAATGGGGACACTTGGCTAAAGGAGGAATAAACTTTTGAGTAGGTTAAAGCAGCTTCATTTCTGCTTTTAAATAATGCAAACAAGCAGCTTTACGTTGTACATCTTGTTTTGACTTGGACCAAATGTTAGTTGTTACCTCGGTGACGACTCCGGCGGCGATGGTGGAGCCGACATATCTCAGCATGAAACGGCCCAGTTCTTTGTAGTCCTTATACAGCTCTAGTGATACGGGTCTCTGGGTCTGAATCTCCACAATGGCATTCATGCCCTTATTCAAAAACCTGAGCAGGAAACAAAGAAGACAAACATTAGCACCACCACCTGGACTCAAGCATCAGTTTATCAGTGTCTCTTTCATCTAGAAGGATTTAAGGACGATTCGTGTGCTAACTGTACATAAATACTGTAACATGTAACACAATGCCCCAACACTCACTTTGGTTTCTTCTTGAGTACCTCGCCACTGCTCTTGTGTAGAACACTTATTAGTTTTCTAATGGTGGCTGGTTCACTGACTGTCTGGTAATGTAGCAATACCTGTAACCAAATACACAAACACAAACACAAACAATGAGGAACCCTGCACACACAGCGACACACAAACACAGTTGTAAGTGTATTGTTTGGCAAGTATTAACATGATTCCACTGGAAATAAAGAGAAAACAGATCAAATGCCTTGTGTGTGTTCATATGGCAGACCAGTGAAGTTCATTCACAGAATATAAATAGAAAATAATACTTCCATCTGTGGCTATGGCAGGTTCTGAAGCACAAAATACTGTTAATGGTTGGACTATGTATTAGCAGCACTTACTGGGAAACCCTGTGTGATGGGAACCTCGATATTGAAGAGAAGGATCCGGGCTCTGAATCGAGTGCAGACACGAATCGGCTCCTTGGGATCACAAAACACGCAGCCCACACTGCAGGAAAGAAAGTCGTCACTACATGTTAGCCACACACAATTCAGACGTAGACAACCTAAATATCATAGACTTTACACATATTTTTGCTGATAGTAATAAACTCCTGCTAACTTGATCTTGATGATGTCCATGCCGGTGACCGTCAGGCTGACGTGGTCTCCTGCTGCAGACCAGTCCATGGCCTCATCATGTAGAGTAATACCTGTGGAAGAAGCAGACAGGGTGTAGGTCACACAGCCGCCACAGGAGGGCAGTGTTCAACACAACTCACAGCCAGTAGCTGACAACACAGTCACTCCATGAAAGTGAGAGCTTGATAATGTTAGACTATGACAATGCAGAATGCAGTTTAGCCTCTGACCAGGAGAGCACACAGCTGTGAAAGTCAGAGAAGTTAAGAAACGTGTTTGCACGAAAGACATGGATTAAGGAGTAGATTATAAATGTGCTGAAATACAGTGTGTATAGTGTATTCAGCAGTTACAGTGGAGCAACAGTCACTGGAGGCAGGGCATGTGGGGGAAATTTGTCTATACTATTGATGGATTAATGCCCTGTATTACTACTAATATTACAGTTGTTAGTGTTATTATTAATACTATCCGGCTGGCACTAGTGACACACCAGTGACTACCTTTGACAGTGCAGGTTTCATTCGGAGGCATCGCCAGTATCCGGTCTCCGGTCTGGATAAACCCTGCCTCGATCTTCCCCGTTACACAGAATCCTGAGCCTTGGTCTGCAGCGAGAAAGTTCAACAGGCTCTTTAGTTTAGAAAAAGAAATTAAAGGCCCATAAAGAAATCCCATATCCTGTTTGTAGGCTCCACAGGCGAGTTTTACCTTTGAACACATCTGAGACAGACATCCTGAAGGGTTTGTCTATACATCTCTGAGGGGGTCTGAAAGAATCTAGAGGAGAGGGAGAAAAATAAAATTAAAAAAGGAGAATAAGTCAATGACAAACAGGAATATAATGCACACACATGAGACTTATGACTGAACGTTATGTCGTTCTGAAGTGGGTTTAAAATAATTTATACCCTGAGTCTGAATTCTGAACATCAACAATTCACGTCCTACGGTTTATCGGTTAACTACTTTGTCATTATAAAACACAACTTGTGAGAACTTGTGTTTTCACATTTCTAGATTTAACACAAACATCCTTGCTGCTGGACAAAAGTACTTTTGTGTTGGTATGAATGTACCATAACATCTATCACAGGTAAATGGACACAAAAATACACAACTAAATGCAAACCAGTTTTGAGACGCTCTACTTTGAACCTCTGACAATATGAAATGTCATTTTCATTTAATTCTGCTGTCGATAGAACATATCTGTTACATCTAGATCGACAAGCGTAATTGTCGTACACCCGCTTTCACGAAGGCATTAGATTTTAAGGGGACCTATGAGTGACAGTTAACCAACAACATTTTTTTGGACAGCAGGAATTATGGTAGTTTGTATTACCGATCTGCTCCAGCAAGCTGGGCCCGGAGTACCAAGAGATAAGTTCTGGCACTGAACTCCTGGTGGCGAGGTTCTCTCCTGACAGGCCGCTTGTGGGGATGCAGAAAACATCAGATTCCTGGAAAACATATGCAAATACTGGATGAACATAGGAGACCACTTGGAAATCAGTCAGTCAAATGTATAAAGTGATCAGTTAATACAGTCTACCCTTAAAGAAAAATAGTTTAATTTTGCAACATGGGCACATGTTGGTGCAAACTCACTTTGAATCCTGCCTGCTTGAGAAAATTGCCAAGTTTGGAAGTGATGTCTTGGAAACGCTCTTGTTGCCAGTTTACCTGATTTGTACATAAACATGGAAGAAAACACTTTCATGTGTCAGTAGAATGCCAGTGATCAATAACAATCACAATTATGTGTCACCTTGCACATGTAATTTAAAATGCAAATAAAAATTCACAAATGCCTTCTAGAGAGATAAGAAATGGAAGAATAGAAGAAATGCATTTTATGATAAAGTCAAAGCTGCTGCATACTTAACATATTTTGATTAAGCAACATTAAAGACAGACTATCTGATCTTAAACAGTAACTTCTCGAGGGTCATATTTTTATTAAATATCTATGTTCCTCTAAACACAGTACCTGTGTTTTACATTGCTTTACCCATTTTCCCTGCTCATGTTTGCTGTTTCAGTGATGTGCAGCAGTAGGTCTGACCTGATCCATCTTGTTAACAGCTACAGCCAGCTGAGTGACTCCAAGCGAGCGCACCAGCAGGGCGTGCTCTCTGGTCTGACCGCCAGCCTCAAAGCCTGCTTCAAACTCTCCTCGACTTGCATCCACCACCAGCACGGCCACGTCGGCCTGGAAGGGAAGATTATCAGGGAGAGATAACGTACTTCTGCTGGGGACGATATGAATGCAGTAAACTAGCACCTGAACTGTGATGTGTTTATTGTATGTGATGAGTATGTAATGATGCGTTGATCAGCTGAAACCATTATGCATAGCTCCCACATTCAATTTAGGAAAAAGGATGGAAAATAACTACTGTACAATAAAATGGTAAATGCATTCAAATGGACACATTTGATCAGCTAACTTCTTTCTTCTTTTAAGACAAATACTTTAAATTGTCAAAAGCAATGCAACACAGCATGTATGTCAAATGCATCACACAGGCAGCAACAAAAGCATATTACAATATGACTGATCTTAAATTCATTTGAATTTTTTTTTTCATGCTTTGTCAGCAACAAAATACAATCGAGACTCTGACTCTGCTCAAAACAGAAATTTCTGAGTCAAAACATGACGAAGCTGAATGTGAAGCAAGTCATACAGTAAAAAGGGACAATACAAAGAACAGACAGACACTAGCACACCCAAGTCTGCAAAACACCTCCTGACACCAACACCCAAAACCACCAAGATTATTCAAAATCATATTGCCGGGTGGGGCAGGTTCAGGGTATACAAAAAAAGAAAGAAAAAAAGAATAAACCATACTAATCAAGATGAGGTTTGCAAAGATAAGCAGATGGTTGAGTTCACCATCAGGATCAACTGCAATCAAATATTCACAGGTACTTGAAGATTTTTGACATTTTATGTACTAATAACACCAATCACATTATTGCTACACTGGTGATGCAAAAAATGATGTCATCAAGACTTAAATTTGGCATTGTTACCTACTGAAAATTAGGGTAGCATAATAAAACACCACTACGCATGTATGTTATCTTTTGCATCTCAACTAAACTTTATATTACGACATGCAGTTTTTTTAAATTTTAATATTGCACATAGCGATATTGTAGTTTGAGTAATATTTCACACAACTGCTCAGCCAATTTGAAAATCCATGACAAGAACTGTTTGTCACTATTACTTGCATTAATATAATGAAGTATTTTCATTTACGTAGTTGTATGATCCAGAACAAGTTCTACAGACTTTTCACAAGTGATTCTACATTCATTATAAAATCACTACATCATTGTCACATTTTGAGATCCCATGAACTGTCACAGAAGGCGTTTTCCAACCCCTTCTATAGTTTCATTATATTCATTCTTACCCCTATAGTACTTCACAAAGATTAATGATTCTGTCCAATCCAGTGCACAAATTCAAACCAGTTTAACTTCATTCAAACTGGCTGAACCATTTGTTGCACGCTTCTGTGTGTGTGTGTGTGTGTGTGTGTGTGTGTGTGTGTGTGCGCGCGCATGCGTGCGTGTGAGCTAGCAGTATTCTGGTGGAGTTCCAGAGCACTTGAATAACCTGCCGCAGCTGGTAAACATTTTATACAAATCTAAAATTATGGAACAGAGAGAGACACCTTGATGAAGATTATGTTGTTCAGTAATGAAACATGCAACATTACTTCACCGCAAAGAGAAGTTTTGTTCTAGGTCCATTTGCTATTTTCAACTCACTGAATATTTTTTCAGTAAGAATTAAACTCTTCCGTTTCTATTTACTTTCAGAGGTTTTCTATAAAAAAAAATTTAAAAAAACATTCCAGGCTTTTGTCATACAGTCAACGAAAAAAACACTGAGGAAAAATTACTAATTTAGAAAAATTCCCATAAGATCTTCTAACCCAACTACAGCCAACCTACTGAAATCAGATGTTAAACTTTCAAGTACAGTAACCTGAATGGATGTAAGCAATGGTATACTGTATGTGTGGTGGAGATGTGTGACAACCATCACACTCCCAATTATGGGCTAAAAATGGGTGAAGCTACCGAGTCAAGTGTGCTGCCTAGTGGTAAAATTCAGTAAACCAGTCAAAACCGGGGACCCAACCATACATTGTCGTAAAAGATCAGAATACTGTAACGGACAAATTAGTTTTGCACACACACACACATGCACCTTGATCATGGATACTGAGCCGCATATAGCATTTTCATTTTGATAAGTTTGCATCTTCTCAAATTTAATTATCTTTATTCTTTTCCCCTCAGGTTTGTTTTTAGTCATAGCAAACATTTAAAGTTGTAACTTTTGGATCAAAATATGACATAAAATGTTCAATTTAAATATTAGTGCTTCCAACAATAATGTGTTAAGTTGAACCAGAGTGAGCTGATCCTGACGAAATGCAGGTTGGTCGATTGCTTCTATAAGGTATACCTGTGCAGCGCCTGTGATCATGTTGGGAATGAAGTCTTTGTGGCCTGGGGCATCCATGAGAGTCACCACCTTAGAGTTTGTCTCAAACTTTGTCATGCCAACATCCATCGTCACACCTCTGGAGAGAACAACGTATAATCAGTGGAAGTGTTTCATGACCTCATGACTCAGCTGAAAACATGACAACTGTGGGAGCAAAAGTAACTTCAGAAATCAGCGTGGATTGCCACGTTGATCCCCATCTTTCTTTTGCTGTGGAATCAACAACAGAAAGACAGCAGTCGTTCTATCAGTCAATATAAATATATATTTACACATTGTTTCGTGATATTATATATCTCGGAAGTTTACCATCCATTATACCTCCATTAACAACAACATATGTTGCAACTAAATCAGGAATCTGATCCTACTGTTATTTCAACATCCAGTTATTATCAGTGGTAACAGAAACACCAGATGGTTTCAAACCCAAGCACCCAGCAGGAAGAGACTGAGTTTGGTAAGCATCTTTTCCAGTGTGTGTGTTGGTGGGGGGTGTAAATTTGTTTGCTTAATGGCTTAACTGTACCTGTCCCTTTCCTCGCCAGTTTCATCCAGGACCCAAGCAAAGGCGAAGGAGGCCTTTCCGGCCTTCTTTGATTCTTGCTCGTACTTGTGCATGGTTCGCTTATTCACATTACCCAGCAGATAAAGCAGATGGCCCATCAATGTGCTCTTACCTGCATCCACGTGACCTGTAGAGAGGAATAATTTAATAACCACAAACCCAGGCAGAAACAAAGAAAAGGGGTTCATTAGAGGAGAGTGATAGGAGACCCCAGGGGGGATAAGATAGAAAATAAAGGAAGAATGTGACAAGAGTGATAAGACAGGTAGGGGAAGAGAGAAGATAAGGCAAAGGGAAGTCAGAGGAATAGAAAGGAAAAAAGCAGAATTGCACAAGCAAAGGGCCTTTCACAGAAATGGGAACATGGATGGAGGGTGACGGGGGAGGAACAAAACGCACTAACTAAAAATGTCTGCACTGCTGAAAATAACTTGTTATTTTTTCTGGTCTAATGAGAAAGAGAAAGACTGAGAAACTGCTCTGGTCACCTAATAGTATATTAACTCATACACATTTACTACTATAAAACTACACAATGCACAAGAAAAGGCTGATTTAAAACGAACAGTTGAAATGAACACAGAATTGCAGAATAATCAGATAAAACGTAGGCAGGGCACAGGAGAAACATACTGTGTACATGGGTTTTTGATGCAGATACCTAACTATTGTAGGCAAAACAGTTGGGCATAGTAGTAATTTTGTTTGTGCAAAAAGCACTGATTGTTGTATGTTTTCTTTTGTTGTGCGGTGCTGATCTGTTATGAAGTGAGGTGGTGTTGACGTGTGGTGTTCACGATCATTTATGGTGCTTTAATGCATTTCCTTCCTACCTATAACAACCAAATTCAACAGAGGTTTGCCACCCTGCCTCTTCTCAAGCTCAGCCTTGATATTGATCATCTGCCGAGCCTTTCCTGAGGAGCGACCGGGGGTTGAAACAGTGGAGAGTTCATCCCCATTCAACCCCTTGGATGGAGTTTCAGGGTGCTTGCCTGCGGCCTCTGAAACTGTGGACAAGGTGGCATTTTCAGGGCTGCCACCCCGGCGCATTGAAACATTGACAATACCATTCTCCCCTGCACTGAGAAGAAAATGTGGACAAGATTAGTCACGATTAAACACTCCTGAACAAAGTTCAAATAGATGATAATCACGTTAGTGGTAAAACTACAGAAAAGATAACCCAGCAAATTAAAAGTCCTGATTACTCTTCTGTGCGGTTCTATCAGATCATGTCTAGTGGTCAACTGTTGTGTGTGTCTGTGTGTGTGTATTTCTATAAAGGTACCTGGGAACATCAAAGCCCATTGTCTGCTTCTTGCCAGAGACAGTCATGCGAGCCACTTTGGGTAGTACTTCAGAATCCAGTTTACTGAGAGACACATCTCTTTTAGCTAAAGGGAACAAAGAATCAAAACTGTACACTTGTACACAAAACAATCAGGTCACATTTTACTCAATATTTGTACCCAGTAAATGGGTTTTACAGTATGTATAGGTTATATGTACATGTAAATATTCAATGGTATTTTTCACAGCATGTATAAAGCTAAAAAGTTAGAGACAGATCACTGAAATCAATGTATAATTCCACCAAAATTGTTCCATAAATTACATTTTTATTCTGCTCATTGGTTCTTACATAATTTGACTTACAATCAAGTTTAATTTTAGTTTCCATGGTGTTGGCACACAGCAACTCATTTCCACCTTGCAGGCCAGGCTCCGCCATGGAGCACAAAAGACAGCATTGAAAAGTGTAACTTTATTTAATCCTGAAAAATACCGAATCACCGCAGTGCAACCCAGGAGCAGAACTTACTTCCTGCATGGGATGCACAGCTAGCGTGACTAAACGTCTTTACTGACATGATGTAAAGCACTGAAAACACCATGTCTGACATATTTCACCTTCCTCCTCGGTCAACAGCTAGCAGGGTCTTGTCGCAATCAGGTAAAGGAAAATATTATTCAGAATGAGCGAATATATTTTTTACACAGAATGATTTGTAAAAAAAGTTTTTTTAATACATTCTTCTTTTGTCAAATAAGAATGGGCCTCTTAAAAAATTCAAAATAGAATTTTGAAGGAATGCAGCCTAAAAATACAATTGTAACCCTATGTTTTCTATTACTGCTTGAGGACCATCCAGACATAAAGGAGGGACCCCGAGCTTTGGGAATACAGTTGTTGATGAACAAAACATACCACAGTGTCTCATCAGGTGACAGTGTATGCAAATTAAAATGAAATACTGGAAGTTTATTTAGTAATGTTTGTCCTGATTTTTTCTACTATATATAGTACATTGTTGTGTTTCTTACTGGCAAACAGACTTAATAATACTTAAGGGAAAGCATATGATGAAATCAGTCACTCCATCTATCTGACAGGCAGTTCATGTTCTGCAGCACTGAGAGTTGCTGAGGTCACTGATTCGTCATCCCACTCCCAAATGGCCACCAGTACCAGTCATAACAACCTGCTCATGATTCATTTAGACTGGGCTGAACAGCCAAGCCGAGTGCACAGTGTGCATCTGTGTGCCGCAGTGACATCCTGGTTTACAGAGGGTTAATCTCTGAAGCGGCCGTTGCCTCACATCTTTACGTAAATGGAGCACTGACAAAGCATTTCACGGAATCAATCTTCAGAAAGGAAGTCATCCTCAGCTAGGGCTAAGGTGGACCAATCATCATGCAAATACAGAACTGGTTAAAACAAACCTGCACATATTTACAAAAAAAAAAGATTAAAAATGTACAAGTAATAAAAAGTTGTCACTATCTTACAAAACTGGCATTGGTCATAAGTTCTATTTGGTTATTATCAAACAGGTTGACTCCCAAAACACCATCCTCATTGGTTTTACTGTAGAACTGTTCTAAGACCTTTTGAGAAAGAAAAAAACTGCTGGATCCCATCTGATATTGTGTCAATCTCATATCATAATCCAATCAAATTCACTGTGATCTCCTCCTATATGTATAACAGTCCACTCCAAATAACACCCAGAGGGAAATGACAAAAGTGGTGTGATTCAACTGAAATAATTCTGGACTTTCTCTAACCAACCTTTCTCAGAATGACAGTCTCTACGTTATAAAAAAAAGTCCCTCTCATTCTGAAAGACTGACACACAAGTGAGGCGGCTCACAGCAGGCTGAAGAGGTTTTTATAATAAAGCAAGACATAAGTACTGACATGCATATGTGGTTTATTCCCACACACTGATCCACATTTGTTCATATGTATATTATATATATATACACACACACACACACACACACACACAGTATATGCACTAATTTGCAGAACACTTCTGAAAACTACTCCCTAAAAAACAAAACACAAAAGGACAATCAAGAAGAGCAAAAAAACAAAAACAAGGTTCAGTGCTGATCTTAAGAAGCATCTTGGATGAGAGGTGAAATGTCTTCAACCAACTTAAAGCAAGTCTAGTCGATTCTTTTTTTGCTCTTCTTGATATTCCTCGATCTGGATGACTGAGAACCTTCACGGACAGAACACATGATGTTCTTCGCACAGAAAGTTCTGGAAACTACCTAAAAAAAGTCTAAAAATGACTTGCAATAGACTGTGGAAAATGTCCCTTAAAAAAACCTTTAAAAACCTCTTAACAGTATTGTCATCACTGACTTCTACATTACTACAATATCTGTCTGGCAATAATGCAGCAACATAAGATGGAAATATTATTCTCTGGGGAATTTAGGTTTTTCCTGAAGTCGGGGGGCGGGGTTCTTGTTCCTCCTGCAGTGATGTGGAGGTTTCAACCATCTAAGATTCCAGAGAGGTTGTAGTTCACTTATAGGGAGATGGGTAGTTTAAAAAAAATACAATCATAATATAAAATTAGATGTTTGTAAAATATTTTAATAAAACCAATAGACCTAAACCTCAACCAAACAAAAAGTCAACATTTTGGGAACAAACAAACATTACATTACAACCTACAATTATAACCAGAAAAATCATTTGTTTGTTTTCCCCTCTACTTTTTAACCTGAGGTGAAACAGACAGGTGCACCCTCCCCAATACCCCCCAGGTCTTAATCGCCAAACAACCCACTTTTTATACCAGACAAGGTGCTCTTTTACAATATTCCAACACCTCTGCAAATAACAGAGTAGAGAGATACTTTTACAGGCTGTCCTGGGGGCAGCACTAACAGAGTAACCTGAGAACAACCACACAGAGCAATCAGGTTCTGATGCTTGGAGTAGGATCTCAGTGCAATGTTTGGACTGGCAAGTAAACAGTTGGCGTCCTCTCATCCAGGATTTCTGGAGTGTAGGGGACCCTTGTAGTGACTAAGAGTAAGTGAATCATCTGTACACCTTCGCCCGAGGGCCCAACTGAGCACAGGATAAGAGTAGGCAACCCAGGATATGCAAATAACCCACCACCACTATCCAAATGCACATAAGTATGCAAGCAAAAGCAAAATAACAAAGCCTACAACTGAAAGAGCAGGGTGAATGACAGTACTGCATGGGAAGCTGGTTGTGCAAGTGAGAGTAACATTTAATGTTACTCATTGAAACTAGTTTAACTTAAATGGACCTTTTGGCTTTTGTGTTTATCTACATTTCATAATTGAGTGCATTAAGTACCACACTCCGACTAAGGGAAAGACAACAATGCTCAATGATCATAGAGTTAATGCACTGTTGTGATGGTAGTCGCAACAGTATATCTGGATTCTGGATGGACATTTTTGATCAGGCTCCCTGCTAGAGGCTGCTAGAAGCTGTAATGAAAAGAATCTCTGATGAACTGACATTAAATCTTCATAGTCCTCTGAACCTCAAATTAGTCTGAAACAGTCTTTTCATTTCATTATTATAATGAATCATTTACATTATGGGGAACGCCAAGTATTTGAGTCATATGAAAGACAAGGCCAAACAGACAAAATACATCCTCATAGATGAGTGAAAGCCTTGTCAGCATTTACTGATCTTCCTGTTCATTTCCAAAGAAATCAAGAGAAAGGTGAATTACACCAGCATCACATTAGGAGGATGTGTGTGTGTTTGTGTGTGTTTGTGTTAAGGGATTTAAAGATTAAAGAGCTTTTTATTGGTGCCCCATAGGGGAAATTATTTTTCCACTCCTGTTAGTAATCATTACACACAAACACATATACAGTATATGGAACAGGCCCGAACTAATGCTTGCACGCGCGCGCGCGCACACACACACACACACACACACACACAAACAGGCCTGTAGGGCATGCAAATGATGTTGAAGGTAGGGTGGCGGGTAGCTCGCTTGTGGGGCGCCCCTAAGAGCAACTTATAGAGGAAATGGTGCTTGCTCAAGGGCACATCGGCAGTGCTCAGGAGGTGAACTGGCACCTCTACACTGCCAGCTCATAATTTTTGCCTGACATGGGTCTTGAACCGGCCACTTTCCGGTCCCCAGCCCAAGACTTAGTGGACTGAGTTACTGCCCCGATATCAGAGGCTGTTATGCACAACCATTGGATAAAAGAAAAAGCGCTCTAAAAAGTCAAGTTTCAACTCATCTGGTGAACCAGATAGTACAGTATGTTTAACATTAAAAGTAGTGAATACAAATGAACCAAACAAAGAGTGAACTTCATTCAAATTTGAAAAGTCTATGAAAACATGAATGAAGCTGGAAATGAAGAAAATGATATGGCTGGCTGAGGAAACCTTTTTAAACGGAACCTCTCTGACCCCTTTCAGATTGAGTCAAACACACTCTCTCACTCTCTCATACACAGACACAGACACAGACACAGACACAGACACAGACACACACACACACACACACACACACACACTTACTCAGCAAGCAAATTTGACTAAAACCAAGGACTTGAGAACTCTCACCTGTTTTGAAAATAAAGTTACAGGAGGATATACGTCTAATCCTACAGCAGAATAAGTTACACTGTGGCACATTCAGATTTCCAAAGTTTAGGAAAAAAATTTTATTCACATTACACTGAAAGCAGAGTCCATTTATATTGCATTTGTCTCAGTGACAAACATGGTGAAACATCTGGAGCTTGTGAAGAAACCATGAAATGGATTTGGTCAAAAACTATATTTAAGGTGGAAAGTGAGCAAAACTTCTATCATTTCTCAAACATTTTGTTTGTCTCTTGGCTGATAAAGGTAAAATGGATGACTATGTTTCCTGAGCAAAGCAGTCATTCAAGTTGTTTACTCCCTAAACAATCAGGACCTAGTGCATGTGTATCTTTTTGAGCTTAGTTGACAAGACTCCCTGTAATAATGATATTACCAACATCAAGCTAAAAGTAAAAACTGTAAATGTTTTTGGGTTAGGGTTTAGTTACACACCAAGAGAGAGAGCAATACCATTATTCATTAATACACCTGGAGGCCACACTGCAAGATTATGATCAAAATGTGTCAAATATCTTGATTTATTACTATACCCCCTTAAAGCCTCAAGAGATTATTAAGTAGATAACTGTTGATGTTTGAGGGTTTTTTTTCTGGTTCACTGTTTTGTTCCTTATATTTTACAAAGCCTGTCTAGAAGCAAGTGTTGCAGTAGCTGTAAGTGCTGTGATGAGGAAATTGTTACGAAATTCAACATGAACCAAAAATATCCCTGTTAATATCCATTAAAATGGAAAAAGAAAACGATTACAGAAGCTCCCCTTAAAAGATATAGTTTATAGTGATATTGGATTTTAAAAAATACAAATTGATGCAAAGCTGACAAAACAGCAAGAACATCCAGTTACACCAAAGAAGAAACTGGAAGCCTCTGTCAATAAGATCTTTCTACACCTCTAATTATTCAAAAAGACTGAATTTTCATAAGCTGCACTTTTATTATTTGCACCAGTTATGAGCTATAATGATTTCACAAGAAATTGTGCATGCCTGCTCCAAACTGAAAACTGTGTTCGGCATTCAACCTCTGCAGGGGTCACCTCTTGCGTGTCCTGTAATAAGACTACACTGTTCTGAATAAATGAGGACCTCACTCTTAGCTATTTCTTGCCTGTAAACCTACAGCCCCACAACAAACAACAGTGATGGTGCGTCCTAGTTCACCTGCTTTTCTTTGACCACTTGTGAGCAAAATGGTATTTTCCAGTGTCGGCACCACATGAGAAGAGACTATGTGCAACATGTCATGCCTTGCAGATATTCACAGTCTGTAAGACACAAAAATGATTTGATCTGTCAAAGCTTTTGACAAAGCTGTGAAAGTTGAGAGACGTGATCAGATTTTCCTACGTAGGTGGTTGTAAGACAGACATAGAATAAGACTGCTGCGTGCTTGGGGTGACATTTTCTCCAACTGTGCAGCTTCCTGCTCAAACCCACACAGAGGCTCACTTGAAGAGAACAGGACAAAACTGCTGCTGGACAAAAGCAGTCAATAAGACTTATTTAATTCTACAGTTTCACAGAGTGAATCTATAAAGGCTGTAGATCACACTGAATCATTTCTCAAAACACAGAGCACAACATCTCTAACAACCTACTTTTTAACCACCCAACATCGTTATCTTTCAAGAGTATACATACACAGAAAAACCTGTCTGACCTGTGATGTTTGACTTGTCATTAAATACACTATCTGCCTTTTATTATCCATCCTTTCCCTGAGGCTAACCACTCCATGTGTGACACCCGGAGGGTCCACTTCACCAAGCTTCTGTACCAGTGTAAAGTTTGCAGTAATCTATGCCAAAACAGTGTCACACTGAGTGCTGTCACATGAGGAAATGCAAAATAAATAAATACTAAACAGTGACAAAAGTTTGAGATAACTCTTCTCATCTGCTCCTGTCTCACAATGGCAATTAACACTTATGTCCTGTTGACAACAGCAAGATGACTACTCTGAAAATAAGTACAACTCCATGAATGACAAGTCTCTTCACAGTTGTTTGCTGCTGGTAAATTATAACTAACACCTCTTCAACAGATCCTTGTGCAATCTTTAGAAAAGTTCATGCCCTCTTATTCAGGGGCCAGCTATTAAAACATTGAAGCCAATTGTTACCTATTGTTTAAACACACATTTTCTACTAATAAGGTTCAAAAAGGAAATGGAGGAATGAAAATCTAGAAATATAAACTTACCCATGAAAAATACATTTTTAAAAGTAAAAATAAAAATAAAATACAACCACACACAATCATGGAGACACACCCAGAGACAGGTGTATTCAGAGTACATAAAGTTAGTCATCTTTATTTGAAAATTGACAAATTAACTTCTGGCAGAGTGTGATGACACACCCATTGCAGTCCATTTGTACTTATTAATATTAAAAGATTGTAAGAGTCTGAAGGCATTCATTGTGACTCATTCTGTACACTTGTTTTTATCACTTTCTACACTCAAAATAAATTACATTCTTCAATATTTAGCAACAAAACTGTGGCATATGTGCTTGAATGTCATTGTTTCTGTCTGTATGCACGTGCATGTATATGCACTTGTTCGTTCATGGGAAAATCTCCAGGTGTCCATGAAACCAAAATGATTTCACCCTTCATCACAGACAACAGTAAACCAGCACAATGGTTAACTGATCCATATTCCAAAGGCTGCAACACACCTGCACACAAAATCAAACTTTTTTTTTGCCTTTTGAGGGTTGATGTAGCTCTGAAGTGGAAAAGAGGCCATGCAACAAGGGATGCACTTCAAATTTTACCCTAGTAAAGATTTAACTACTTCAATTTCATAAAATAATGTCAAATAATGAGCTAAAGGTTTTACAGGCATACAAAAATAAGACTCAGGTTTAAAATGTTGAAAAAGATATGTACAGTAAGTGGACAAAACCTTTTCATAAAAGTTCTTAAAATTCTGTCATTTAACTTGGCTGTGAATCTATTAAAGCTGCCAGCTTTTCATATTTGATCTATTTTTACTAAATCATATTACCACTAAAAATGTAATACAGGAATGTTGTAACAAGTTTTTTAACCAAGGTTTGTTCTTCTGCTCTACTGCTGTTCTCAAATCTTCATGACGGCTTAACAGAAAATTGTTTAAAAAGTCTCAGAGGAATTGATGAGAGTTTAGTTCAGTTGACAAGGTAATTTAGCACCAACTTGGGGCAAATTATTGTTTAACTACTTTCTTTACCTGGTAAAAGCTTTTCGCTGATTAGCAAGGACAATGTCATCAGGAGAAGGCGTGTCAAAACAAAACGGTGTAATTGGTGACAGTGGGGCATGCTGATCTTTAGATTTGTGATGTAACTTAGACTTGAAGGCCTGATAACAACTTCCTGACCTTGGACCTCTAATCATTCCCTTTAATCTATTCCTCGTTCCTTTTTGTTTTCTGTGACTTTGAATTGACAAAGCAATTGCAAATACTGAGGGCTGTGCAAAAACAGAAGCATCAAGTCCAATTGGGGTTGGAGAGGATGGTGAAGGGAGGTCGCTGTCGAAGTGATGAGGGCTCATTCCGTCAGACTGAGCCATGAGTGTGTTTAGATGAGTCTTCTGCTTCATCTCACATAGCCTGGAGTTTTGCTGGAATGGCTTGTGGTTGGTACCACCTTCTGCCGACAAACCAGCAAGGAGTGTGGTAAGAGAGTAATATGACCCATCTGAGGTGGTGGAAGTTTTGTCTTTGTGTGCTGACACCAAATGTGACAAAGAAAGAGGTGCAGAGATGGCAGATGGTTGTTTCAGTTCACCGGCTGGAGAATCAGTGGTCCCAAGGTGAGGGGAAACCGAAGAACTGTTGGCATGATGCTGGAGGGCCAGTTGAGACAATGAGGTAGTCCCACCAAGACATGTAGGAGTAATATTGGTTGACTGAGTAAAGTTGATTGTGTTCACAGGTTGTTCTGTGCTTTGTGAATGTGAATGCATGTGTCTAATTCTGCTTTGGTGCTGTGAAGCAAGCTCAGATAGTGACGGGGTTTGCACTGGTGCAGCCCCCCTCTGACAATTTACAGACGTTAAACTGCTCTGGGAAGAAGGAAAGGAGTTTCCAAGAGTTGTTGGGCTCTGGTTTGAATGCTCCTGGATTAATTCTGCTAAGGATGGGCTTCCCTTATGATTAGCGATTGCAACATTGGCTCCAGCCCTAGCTCCAACTGATAGCGGATTGCTCTGAAGGAAAGAACTCAAATTCATAAACCCTGGAGGAGTGTCGAAAGAGGAGCTTGAAGCTGTATTCTTGGTGTTATTTAGCGACAAACTACTGAGTGGAACTGAAAGAAGGGAAGAAGCTGAGCTTTGAGATGCTGGTAACATACTTAAAGATGTCAAAGTTCCCAATGAAAGGCTATTGTAGTTAGACATAGTGGACAGGGATGAATTAGATCCTATGGAGAGAGTATTTAATGAGGGAATACTTGAACTTTGCTTTGTGTCCGCTACTCCTGCCTTACTCGTCTCTGCATGCTCAGAAATGAAAGGCGACAAACCGGTACCACTAATGTCTGGACCAACTTTCTGATGGACACAATTTTGATCTTCACCACTGTTCAACTGGTTAGGTTTATGTTGCAATACAAGGTCGTGCAAGTTTGACGTGCTGGTTTGTACACATGGTTTTGTGTATTTGAAGCCATAACTTTCAGGGTTATGTGCATTGGATGTAATGTCTGTGTGAGATACAAGCAAACAGGCTCCTTACCTTACAAAAGCCAATTGTCATTGTCGAAGAGATGAGATGATCACAAAGCAGAAATCAGGTGAATCATGCCATGAACAAGAAGAAAGACAGCAGAAAGAAGGCACTTTGTTAAACTTTGAATTTGCTTAACAATGTGAAATAGAGAATGCCCATGGCTGTGAAGTTTTCATATACACAGTATCAGTAACATATTTTAAAATGATCTTTTGTTCAATTATTTCTGGCAAACCAGCAAACCTTCAGTGAGCTTGACAAATTCATCTCTTGACTGAAACTACTACAATTGTGCAAATACACCATCAGCAACTAGCTATTACACTAATGGTGACAGGTTGGAAAATTCTGACATATCATTCCAACCGTATTCGATAACTACTCCATATCGATATAATTCTCAATTATATTACAGTCAGAATATTACATAAGATAAAATAGAAAATGTTGAAACCTAAACTCCTGTTATTTATCTATATTACATCCATTTTGAAACACTTCACTATTAAATATGTTGTACTTTGAGACGGCATCTTTTTATATGCACTCTTAACAGTCAGAATTTACAAAAATCAGGCAAGTGACTATTATTTCTTTAAAAAGATAACTAGGTGCATCAGTAGCAACAGAATCATTTTAAAAATATTCATGAAGAGCTAAATGTAAATATTTATATTGATTTCAATATATTTTCCAAGATTCTTCAGATTTTGTGCTTTGCAAAAGGCCTCAACTCTCTAAAATGTAATTACTGTACAGTGGATCGATCAAAGGCGATAATTCCAGACGAACAGCCAGGTGTACCTTTCTCAGCAACAGCTTCTCGTTTCGCTCTTTGTGGAAGCGGCAGCTGTTCATGACTGACTCTTTCCATTGAAGTCATATCTTCACTGGTACTTGTGGTTACTGGAGCCATCTTGGTGTCCTCAGAAAGGACTGCATCCAATGCCCTCTGTGGGTCGAATCCACATCTTATAGCTGCCTGGGTCAAAACGGAGTCTGGCACCGCCTCTCCCAGTACAGTTCGCATGTGGTCCAGACAGGAATATAGCTTGGCTAAACAATAAACGATATGTTAGACATGCTTTATTTGTGAAAAAGAAAAAAGGCATTTGAGAAAGAATGACAGATGACAAAAACTAGTCCTTCAACATAATCTTAATGACTTCAATTGCCGCATTTTCAAAAGTGAAATATTACCTTGATCTAGAGAGTCAAGATTGTGGCTGATGGTAGGGGACGTGTGTTCAAGATCGTCTTCATATTCTTCTTCTTCTAAGGGTTCCTCCTTTGGTGCTTGCTTCTCTCGACGCGAGTAGATAAACTGATTTGCTGAGACAAAGTAGTCTTATTAGCTGAGTGTATTTAATAAGGATTCATACTTGAGCTAATGTGTTCTGGAGTATATTTATACTAACCTGTCGCTGGTGAGATACAGTAGTCATCATCCACTGACTGCCCATACATGTCGTCATCTTCAAAATCTACAGAAAACATTGCTTTAAACGGCGTTCCTCACTTGACTCAACACAAACATACACACGTACACGTGAAGTTCTAATAAAAGACAGTGCTCTGCAACAGCTGTGTTTGCGTCGTCAGCAACTTCAAAGAATGCATAAAACTATACTTTGAAAGTTTTAATCACTTAAAAGATTCCCAGTGGCTTTCTTCGCCAGTGACGTCAGGAGGTTTTTATTTAACAGGTCCAATAATGAATTTGAAGCTTGATCAACGCTAACAGAACCTGATAGTTAGCGGGTTAGCATTGAGCTATCCCTCACGTTAGCTCACAGAGGCTATTAGCTACATTCGTAAAACACACGTCATATCAACTTTTAACACCACATTATTCATGATAGTCTGGAAGTCTTGAGTATTTCGTGAACTTTGTTGTTCATGTAAATGTACATTTCATTACACGACAACGTTATCTCCCATATTAAGATAGCTAGCATTAGCTGGTAGCGCTACAATGAATTCTAGCAATACGGCTATATAGTTTAGAGATTTAAGGCCTCAGGATAACTTTTAAACCGTAACACTGTGTTACAATTATCTACCTTCATCGTAGTTGTAACCTCGAACATTTCTGTGTCGAGACATTTTGTTTATGTCGTCTCTCCGAACCAGCGTCAATGTTTTGTTGGCTCACAGACTGCAGTAACGTGTCTCACTAGTCGGCTGCCATTGCTGTTGCAACGTACAGACCTCAGTTCTGATTATTACATAGATTAACTCAAATAGTAATTAAATTTAATTTCCAAGTATCCTTAAACTAGAAACATCTATATAGTAATGTATTAATGAGTAAATTAATATAAAAATTTAAAAACTTGCTTCTAGGCAAAACGTTGGTGTGATGTAACTTCCGGTAGCGTTTTCGCCAGTCAAAACCTGGGGTCAGATTTCCCGATCAATCATCACAATACACAGTACAGTCTGCCAGACAGACACAGACTGACCTGAGATCAGTTGACACGTATGGAGCATTACGGTAATCCCCAATTGAAATAACACATGTCAGAAATGAAGAATCTATTTGATAAAATATGAGTATGTTGATAAATGTCTTTAGTAAGATGCATAGTAAGATGCACAGACGACTGTAGACATTTAATTAATGCTTTGGACTAAAAAGGTCTGACTTGTTTTAACAGTGAATAATGCTTGTTAATATCTGCATATGTAATTAGTGCTACAGTCGAATGATGAATCAGGTAAAGGTGGCAAATATGGTTAGAAACCAACACATCCACACTCTCACACACATCTCTCTCTTTCACACACACACACACACACACACGTTTCAATGAGTAGCATAATTTTTCATGTCTATATAAGACAAGAAATGTATTAATATTCTCTAACAAAAGGGGAAGCAATAGGATATTTGCTCTTTTGTGTGCCCTGCTGTTAATGTTTTTGTGCATGTGCACATGATCATCCACCGCCTGCTCTTTCCAAATTTGCACATATGGAGATGTATGTGTTTGGAGGATAGCCGTTTGTTTTTTTGTTTTATCATTATGTTGTCTTGATCTCATCCACAGTCACTATACGTTAGATAGCAGCCTGACACAGGCAATGCAGAGCACATCTGCTCAGTGAAATCAAATATGAGGTTTGGTGTCTCTCCTCAAATTAAAAATAGCATAGAATAAGAAAAGACATCTGCTTAGGTAATTCTAAGGACCTTTTCAGAAGGAATTACTCATAGATCAACTAGCAGTTTGACATAGGCAGTGGTTAGTAAGAACAAGAAGGGGATCAGTCAAATTAGGAGGGGTGTCGTCACTGAATTTAAAATTTCTTGTGCAAAAGTCTGAGCTTAAATAGAGTGTGTGTGTGGGGGGGGGGGTGAGGTTTCCCCTTCAAATTCCACTTCCTGCATTTTGAAGTCTTAGCTGCACATCTACATGTCAAAATAAACAAGTGCACATGTTCAAAAACTTGCTCGCTTTACAGGGTCACACAGGTGACAGTCAGGGAACTCTTTCTTTCTGAATGTTTCTAGGACATAAAACCCAAAGCAGAAACACCACTTGATATGTAATGGAAAAGGAACATATTTCCGAAGTGATAAGTCAACATTACAATTGTAATAGTGTTTGCGGCTTGCTTCTTGTATTGTCCAATAAAACTTTTTTCAAACCAAGAACAGTGTTTGGCAAAGCATCACACTAAAGTAATTTTATTATGCATGTGTTTGCTTACTGTAATAAAATGTTAAAATGTGTTACATGTACATCTGTGTACATGCACATCTGTGTTGCAACAAGTGTGAGATTTTACACCTCTGCAGGGTAGCAAAAGTTTGTTGCGAACTCATAACTGGTGAGATATTGAGATGCTAAGATGGATTAAACAGATGGATTGCCAGATTGATTGAAAAAAGAGCGGCTCAGTGGATGGGTGCTTTGCTCAACTAATTTAAAATGTATTTCATATTGAATGACTTGACTAATAAACAGCCTCAATCATTCAGTTCTTTTTAATTGAACTCTGTTCAAATTTTGCCAAAAAATGAATGAAGTGAGAATCGAGTGAAAGCAAAGGATTGTAAATCTGTCAAAAACAGGATATAAATCTGAGAAGAAATTAATCCTGCTGTAATTGCAGATGACAAAGCCAATGTGCAAGTGGGTGAGGGGTGAAAAAAGTTGGCAATGGGTATGAGGTAATGCTTTACATAATTTGCCAAGGGCAACAGGCATCATGGGAAGAGTCTTTTAACAGGAATTCTCCTGCAGGGAAAATGCAAAATCTACCCACTTGTAAGTCTTTAACTGGAGGTCCAAACATGTGCAACCATCAAGGAAACACATGGTAAGTCTTATAAAGTGGCAAAATGCAAAATGTTATATTTAACTTTCCATAAAGCAAATTTTCTATTCACAATTACATGTAATAAATATTCTTTAAAAATTCTGAAAAATTACGGCTTGATTCAACACATTGCAGCAGATTAAAAATGCCTACACCTCATGCATGTTTAAACATTTATGTATTACCAATCGTTCACAAATAGAGAAGGTGGGTTTATTTAACCGCATAAAGAGATGATCACATTCTTATGATCAGCCCCTCCCTGTTCATACCCATATTCACTCACACACTCATGAACAAACAATTAACAATACGCATGAGACATACTGGATCTGAAAGCCTAGTGGGGTGATATCTCAAGCCCAAGGGCCATCATTAAACATCATTCAAATGAACCAACCTGTGCACACAATGCTTTGCAAAGGGGGTGGCCATCACAATACCTTCCCTCAACCTGTCCAATCGCGCCCATGCAAATATGCTTAGCTAAGAGTCAATGGGAGACAGACTTCCTGCTATAGGGGAATTTGCATACCCTGGCTCCTATCCTTCAATTTGGTTTCAGATAACAAAATGTTGTTTTGAAAATTACCCTCTAGGGAAAAGACTCATTTGGGCTTGCACAGAAATTTTTTGAGACACATATTTCCACGTATGCTTAACATTTTGCAAACATATAAATCTGTGGAGATACATTTACAGTGCATTAAAAAGTTTGATAGGTGTATTGGAATACTTCTGCTTCTACTTACTGACCTTTCATTTATGTTTAAGTATTTTATAAGCATTTGTTTCACCAACCAATGGTTTTTGTCTGTGATGTACTTTCACTGCAATTTTGCACAGTGTAGCACATATTTAATGACATTATAATTTGAATAGAGAGGAGGGACTTTCTCTGCTGGCAGCAATGCTTTTGGACACAGGTGTGTATAGGATTTGAAGCCTATTGGTGATTGCAACCAGACAATATAGCATACATAACAGTTGTACTACATGTTAACAGTACTATAATTTTAGAGTCAATAAATGCTTTCTTCTGAACTAATAAAGCAATCACAAGCATCACTAGATGAATTACAATGCACGAGTTTAAAAATGTCTTTTATGATATTTTTAATTTCATCCATATCCAACACTAAACAATTTTAGATATGCATTCCATTTAATGTTGTGAGATTATGATTTTGGACTAAATAGTCACCCTGACTGTAAACTTTGATATTGCCCCATTTCATTAAGCCCTACATTGAGTGTGTACACTGTTGGATTAGATGAAAGTTGCTTCCTTGGTCATGCGTGCTTGTGTGCTGCCTTTTATCAGGACACTGTTATGACTGCCCTGTGACAATAGGGTTGTCTGGGGTGATGATAATTACAATTGACCGGGACAATACTGTCACGTATGAAGGAACTAATACAATGCGAAAACGCATTTAAATGCAAATAAAGCATTCACCCCCCCCACACACACTCCGTGGAATAAATAGCTACGCAGGGTCAGCCTTTGCACAGGAACATAGGGAACTCAACCAAAACATATTTACAAGGGGGAAACTTTTATTAATACAGGGTAAAGCAGAAGTTATGCAACACAAAAAGGAAAGATCTTCACTATTAGTCATCTTTGAGAGAGGGCTGCTGAAAAACAGGATCAGCTCGTTCCTAATTTAAATGTGGATAGTTTTGAATGGATGCAAAGGTATTATGATCTCCCATTTTTGAATCCCTACATCAGAAATAAGATGGATAATATGATCTTAAAGGCAGTTGTGATTTTTATATTACAAATACACACAAACATTTAAGCGTCTGTACATTTCTAATGCTGTGTGATTGAATACAAAAGCTAACTGCATGTCTTCCTTGTTTTATCATTGGAAAAACATCTGAATTTTTAAAAACCAGCATGCATTCTACAAGCTGATAGCCAAGCAGAAATCAAAGAAACTTCACTTTACAAACCCATCTCCAAATCACCTGAATCGATCAGGCTTGAATCTAGTTTTCAGTGGAAAAGAAATTAGTCAAGAATTATTGACAAAATGCACATACCGCGGGCTGCACGGCAAAACGCGCCTTTGCCCATTTTAATGTGGAATGGCCCGTTGCGTTAAAGGTACCTCGTAAATTTGTAAATCTAATTTTGACACCGCACTGTAAAATACCCTATATACTGTATCTGATAAACCAACAACAAAACTACTCTCCCAACGTGTATCATCAACTAACATTTACTTTTAAGATATAATGAAGCCATGGTTTTAATAATTTGATATTTTTATATGTCAACAATGTGTCGTTGATCTTACGATGATGCATATGCTGATTGTTATTTAGATAGGACGTTTTTCAGTGTAATAAAATTTCTTTAAAGATAAGCTACAGGATGTATCGGTTTTGTTGACACTTTCTTGGATAATAATCAATATTCTGACTTTTCAAACTCATAAAAGTTATGAAGGCGGATGGCACGTGAAGGCCCCCGTATTGGACATGCGCAGCTCGCACACGCTCAGGAGCGGCAAATTCACCGGGATAGATGCAATGGAGGGGAGGAGCGCCAGACGAGGCTGCTGCCGTGTTTAAATTAATGTCAACCTGCCTACTCCCCGGGAGAACAAACCTAGCGCAGATAGAGAAAGTACATGACCAGCGAGCCGCTCTTCACATTATTAAGATGACTCGGCGGCCCAGAAACAGGTAAGACGAAGCATTTAAAATAGCTTTGCTCGTCATTACATATTGTATACATGCTCTTTGAAGGATATGTTGCGTAGTTTTTTTCTTCTGACGTCAGACATTATTTTTATTGAATAAGGATTGAGTTGCGGGTTTAAGGGTGTAGATTGTTGAAATTTTTTTTTTTTATAATTATGAATGAGTTCACCTTTCCACACAGAGAGTTGGAGGTTAGTTTTGTTTTCCTGCCCGTTAGAGCGGTACTAGCGGTGTGCGCGCCCATGACAGGTGGTGGTCATCTGGCATGTGCGCTCCTCGCGCTGCTGTCAGTGGTCTCTCTCTCTCCGTGTCTCCCTCTCTCTCCCTTTCTCCCCCCCCCCCTCTCTTTCTTTATTTCTGAGCGTGTACAATGCTGTCTCTCTCTCTAGCCCAAGGGTTAATAACGTTACGCGAGTGGACATGTGTACATGCGTCACGCTTTGGACCGGACGGCGCATGGACATGACATTATAGGAGGTTATAATACACGCAGCAGCAAAGTGCGTGTCTGTGCGCTCATGGATTTGACCCTAACCCCTAACGCAACAATTAAATGTATCTTAAGAGGATTTGAATTTTATTTTTAATCACACATTGGACCTTACTATCCAGGTATAGCCCGTAAAAGTACTTGATTGAAGTTGCTCGAACCTTTACGCACCGAATTTCGCCACAGCATCACGCACGGCGAGGAAGGCTCACT
Source organism: Antennarius striatus (assembly GCF_040054535.1). Classification (NCBI taxonomy): domain Eukaryota; kingdom Metazoa; phylum Chordata; class Actinopteri; order Lophiiformes; family Antennariidae; genus Antennarius; species Antennarius striatus. The sequence continues at coordinate 12,391,476 of NC_090794.1, read as the reverse complement.
CGTATTTTTGGAAAATATGCTTCATAACCTTTTCTGCCACTACAAGAGGCGACTTTTTTTTTTTTTACATGTCTGGTTTCGACAAACAAATCGCGACCAATTGTACCTTCAGTCACCCCGAGTGCGAACCTGTTGCTCTCCCTCAATAGACTTCTAGTCGGCAACAGATTGTGGTTCCAGACGTCAGATTCGGTGACTCCTTCTTAACCGATCCTAACACTTATTGTTTCATGTTGGTAACAGACGAATTAAACACACTGCAATGTGGAATCGTAAAAGATGAGTATCATTGTTTCACGATTTGTTGAGTAGTCTGCAGTTAGTATTTCTTTTTGGTGTCACACTTATTTTTTTTTAATGGCTTGGTTATTCAACAGCAAAATATCACACATGAAACAACTGACAGTTTAGGGTTTATCTGTGTACAAAACATACATTTTATTCATATTTCTGATTGATTCAGTTTATCAGTTAGTCACTTTTTTGTGGAAATTGATATAAAAATAGAGAAGAGTGTTCAAAACATGAGAATATACACCTTTCAGGGGGGTTTCTGTTCACCTGTTGCTTATATGACACCAAAGTACCTTATCTGGCTTCCACGTTGCCTATACTCATTATGATTGGTTAACCAATCACTCAGTGTGTGTGTGTGTGTGTGTGTGTGTGTGTGTGTGTGTGTGTGTGTGCTTGACTGTGCTGCACATTGGCACTGCATGTCTAAACATGCCAAGGTCACAAAATTATGATCACATTTGCCAATCCCAGTATCTGTGGAAACCAAAAACACAGGAACCTGTTCATCCATCGTCCCCTCCCTTCCATTTGCTGTTCTCTCTTCTTTCTCTTCCCTTGTGGGTGTCTTGGCTATAAGCCTGCACCCAAACCTTCAAGAATGACTGGTTCTTTCTCTGTTGACACCTGATGAGTTAGAGTGTGCTGACTTCTTTATGTGAAGAGATGATTAGGGAGTAGTTTGGGAATTGACTGGGACTTATTGTGCTACTATTTATTTTGCTATTATGCTGTACTATTCATTTCCAAACAGTTTTTGCTTGTTTTAAAGTCTTCCTCTTACTCTCTGTTGGAAGTGTTTACAGTAGTGAGGAGGACGAGGAGGAGACAGAGATGTATGAACATGATTATGATGGATCACTTGCCAAGCCAGGGAAAAGACACCTTGGAAAAACACGTTGGACAAGAGAAGAGGTACAAATACAGAGAGCAGTCTGAACAATTCAACACCTGCTGTTCATTACAACACAATATATTTAAGACAGTTGATACGTTACAGAGAAATTGCCCCAAGAGGGATTGCCCCTTTTTGAAATTGTCCAGTCTAACCACAGCCATTGACTGTTATGTCAGTTTTTAATTGCTAATTATTGATTGATTATTTAATTTCTAATTATTGTTGCATTGATAAATATGCTGTTTCTCTACAGGATGAGAATTTGAAGAAACTTGTTGAACTTCATGGATCAGAAGACTGGAAACTCATTGCAAGCTTACTAACTGTAAGTAATAGTTCTGTTCATATTCATAGTAGATGAGCATTTAGAACATTAGACAATGTGGTCACATAATTGAGTGGTGACAGAGTAATGGATGTGTTTATTTCTGACATTTCTAACTTTACTGTATTTCAAAACCATGTAACCTCCTATAGTATTAGGAAGATTAATTCTTCTTGCTTTCTGAACGTCCAGAATCGTACAGATGTGCAGTGCCAGCATAGATGGCAAAAGGTTCTTAACCCAGAGCTCATCAAAGGCCCATGGACCAAAGAGGAGGACCAGAGGGTAAGAAAAAAAGAATGAATTAATCATATAGAATTTATGGAAAGCCAGTGATTAAGTAATTTTTGACTGTTTTGGTAGAACATTTGACGTTCATCACCAAACACTGTGCACAGTGACATAGTAAAATACTACTGACAGGAAATAGGCAATCAAGTGGCATCCCAAATGAAAAACACCCAAAACAATTACTTGATGTTCCGTTGTGATTCAAGCAACAATTCTGTAGCAACACCTTTGCTGCTGTTGCACATTTTTAGTTTCTCAAAAAGTTGCTATTACTCAACAAGGAACACGTTTAGTCTCTGAAGTATTTATTGAACTAGACAAAAGGGGTTATATTTCCACCCAGATGCCAATTTAGTGATTAGCAGAGGGGCTAACGTTCCAGTGGAAACTCCCTCATTGCTCTCCACCAGGTGTTCTCAGTCACCTGTTCAAGCTGAAAGATAAAGAAGGAAGGATGACATAAGCAACATGCAGTGACACAGTGTACACATTTCTAACATTTGTGTGGGTAGCTAACCAGTTTTTTATTGTCATTTTGTTGTCATTTTCTCTCTTTCTATCCCTTTACTTCTCCCTCTCCTCCCTCTTATTACTTCCTCTTTCCTCTTGGCACTCCACTGTCATTGACTTCTCTACCTTTTTCTTCTCTTCCTCCTCCACCCTCTTCTGTCCTGTTCTGTTTCACACGCACACACACACACACACACACACACACACACACACACACACACACACACACACACACACACACACACACACACACACACAGGTGATTGAACTTGTCCAGAAGTACGGAGCCAAGCGCTGGTCAGTCATTGCAAAACACCTGAAGGGGCGTATTGGCAAACAGTGCCGTGAGCGCTGGCACAACCACCTGAACCCAGAGGTGAAGAAGACGTCATGGACTGAAGAGGAGGACCGAATCATCTACCAGGCACACGAAAAGCTGGGCAACCGCTGGGCCGAAATTGCTAAGCTGCTCCCTGGCAGGTGAGGTAGAGAAAGAAAGAGAAGCTGGATGAAATAACTGAGCCGTTTTTGGTCAGCTGTGAAATGTCAGAGTTGAATTGGCGAAAAAGCCCAGAGAAACTGAATAAGGCTTTAAAAAGGAAGAAAGTGAGCAAACAGGATATGACAGAAGATGGAGTGAATACAGAAGAAACTTCAGTTACATCATTTCAATTATAGGAATACAGAAAGATTGGGAGAGAAAAGGTCAGGACTGGGAAGTTTCATAGTGAAGAGACTAGAATCATTTGACCGTGTTGAAGAGAATGGGAGAGAGAATACTGACATGGTTGTAATGGTTCCATGTTGATAACCTTATCATTCCTTTGAGTGGATGCAAATATGTGTGAACTAGAGTGTTTCTACCTGTGGCAGATTGTCTGCATGCATAGTGCTATCAAGTACTGTTATTGCCCAGGGTGTTTTTGAATTTGCATGTTTTATTTTTAATACATTGTTGGCTAATATGTGTTATGTGTGACTTCCAGAACTGACAACGCTATAAAGAACCACTGGAACTCTACCATGAGGCGAAAGGTGGAGCAGGAGGGCTACCTTCAGGGTACATCCAAGAGCAACAGCTCCTCACTCTCCATCAACCACGGCTATGTCAAAGCCAACAATCCAATCATGGGTTTCCCTCACCACTCACCCAGTCCTGGACAGCTGCCCCCCTTGTCGCCACTGAACTACTCCTACATCACTGACACGCACCGAGTAAGTTGGCTTCAAACCTAAAGTAAAAAAGTGGAAAAAGCACATGATGTTTGCAGGTAACTCCTGAGTTTGATGTGAACACGTGTTGGATTTTATTTTCAGGTACCGTTTCCCATCGCCTTGCATTTGAACATTGTGAATTTTCCCCAGCATGGAACCGCTGCTATACAGGTAAGAGAATCAACTAAACGCAGTAGTTTTGATCACTATAAATGGTGAGACGAAAGCATGAACGGAGATTTTGCTCGAATCTGACTCATGCTCTTTCTTTCCTCAGAGACATTACTGTGAGGAGGATCCTGAGAAGGAGCAGAGGGTGAAAGAGATTGAACTGCTGCTCATGTCAACAGAAGATGAGCTCAGAGGCCAACCATCACTACAAGTGAGTATTGCGGGTGTGACTTCACAGTTTTTAAGTGTGATAGAACACTTTATGTGGATTTGCATTTGACCCTGCCTTTAAGGACAGTGGTTTGGATTTATGTGCAAGTCGGAGGAAACATCTGGGGGTCTGTTTCTGCAATAGTGAAGAAATAGGACCTGATCGCCATTTTTTGTGTGTCTGCATGACCCCTTGTGCAACCCAACACTTCTGTCACTCTTTACATTAAAGTTCCCTTTCTTCTTCTCTTTTTCTTGTTTGTTGATTTTCATACCTCTTCCTATATTTTTTTTTCTTTGATTCTACAGTGCTTTGATTTTCAGACAATTATCCTTTCGCAATTATTTCTGGCCCTCATTTTTGAAAAATCCTTTTCTCCTCCAGATGAATTTGCCTTTTCCAAGCTGGGTCAGTCAGAGCACTTTGACCAACAGCTCAAACAATGTGCCAATGTTATTACCTCATCACCAGACAGTGCCTCTGGACCAGAGCTGCCTACCAGAGGAGAGCGCTTCTGCAACACGTGCCCACAGCAATAACAGCAACAACAACAACAACAACACCAGCAATGGCCACCACAGCAGTCCCACATTCTCACATCCTATTCCAGAGTTCATGGAATCTTTCATTGATTCTGTAAGTATATGCGATTCATTTATCTTTGGGCTGTAACTAACTCTAAATAACCAACATACAACCAAGACCAAATAGATAGTGTAGCATTAGCAACATGGACCTTAAGTAGTGAGCACTAGCCCAAATATCCCACCCTATTCTCAGTGTATGAAGCTATTGGAAGGAGATGTACCCTAAGCAGAGAGGGTTTATCCCAATCAGGGTTCAAGAACTACTCACACAGTCATGTTAGTTAAAGTACCTGTGTAGAATCTGAATCCATTCCATCACCAATCAGCAACCAATCATTCAGAATGAGTTTCTTCCATTGGAAGAAGCTCAAACAACAGAAGAGCTCAAACTTCCATCTTTTTATTATTTTAAATACTAGACTAAACAAAAAACTGCTTTTTGCTCCTCGTTTCTATTTTCATTTAGTGTCAACCAATTGCACACCCATTTGACTTGTTATTGCATTACTACACCCATCAAGCTAGTTTACTGACTGGTTTTCTTTCTTATTTTTCAGTTTCTGAACCAGTCAATGAACTCAGAACACTGCGACAATGACAGTTTGCCAGTGAACGTACCAGTCGACTCCAAGCCTCTGATTGACCACACCATTAGGCCCCAGAAAGAGAATGAAATGTGGGTGACTCCATCTGTGATGTATTTACGGCAGAAAAATTTGTGATAAATGAGGCGTTGTATAAACAGTGGTGTTTCTCTCTGTCTGTTAGGTTCAGAAATCCAAACATTTGTCGTTCGGTCATGGAGTCGTCGCCTTGCACACCCACACCTTTCAAGCCCGCCCTTGCCCAACAGGAGGCCAAGTATGGGCCCCTCAAACTACTGGTGAGTTAGAGACTTTAAAATACTTTAAGGCTGGATTTTGCCAGATTAATATCTCTTATGTTCAACATACTGACAGGAGGATTTGTGTCTTTTCCAGAATGTCCCTTTGGAACAGCAAATGGTAGACACCATCAAGCAGGAACCCATGGAGTGTGCCATTGAGCAGCCTCCTCTCAAGAAAATAAAACAAGAGGTACTTTCCACTCAACATCAACTCTTGCTGACATGCAGTCAAATGTGAGACTGCAGCTTTAGTCTTAGCACGTAGAAAGCAAGATGGAAAGTGGAACACATTTTCAGATGCAGTTGTGTTAACAAATGTGGACAACTGATCGTAATGTTTATTCCCCTCTGAAGCACACTTGATGAACATCAATGACAACTTTTGTGGTGTGACTATTATGTGTTTGGGTCATAGGTGGAGTCCCCATGTGAGAGGAGCCCCTGTATGCAGTGGGAAGGACAAGAACTGAACACACAGCTCTTCTCCCCCAACGGCCCCGCACAGGAAGTACCTGTAAGCTCCCACCCACCTCACCTCCACTTATATAAAGCTATCCTTCACTACTCACTTCACTACACCTTATCCTGAGGGTACTGCTGTAGCAAAAAATCAGCTGGACTTCTTGTTAAGGTATATTTTCTTCATTTTCCATCAGGACCTACTTACAAGCTCTTTACTGAGTGAAGACGCCCACAAAGCGTACCACTTCCCTCGCAGAGGCATGGGCAGCCCACTACAGGTGTGCACACTCTTGCGTGTATGCATTATTTTTAAAAAAGTCACAATAAAATTCTCATGAAAACTCATCACCCTCTCTTTCTGTGCCCAACAGCAGCTCAGTACTTGGGAAAAGGTGACCTGTGGTAAAACGGAGGAGCATGTTCTGGCCTCGGAGCAGAACCACAAGTACATCAACACTTACCGGACACTAGTCATGTAGACAGAGACAAACGTTGATGAGGAAACATCAACAATCCCTGCGCTGGACGCAGCGCGTGGGTTTTCTTATTTGTTGTGGTACAACAGTCGGGAGAGGCTCTATGCCGATGGTGTTTTTACACTCACACTTGTTGGATTTCAACCAACC
>NC_090794.1:12377500-12380000 GCF_040054535.1 Antennarius striatus | reverse complement strand
AAACCTCATTGTTGCTGCTAAGAATGTGGCAAATATGAACTAACAACTTTTTGACAGTTAAAGAAATCCTATAAACAGAAAACCTTTTGACTTCTCAGAAAAAAAAATACAAGTACAATGAAAATAATGCAGTGAAAATGGATTTCAGTCAACTTTAATTTGTTACTATTTTTGCATAGTATTTTCCTGCAGTGATACAACAAAACATTGTCAATGAAAAAAGCTTAATGATGGTGAAGACCCTAAGAAGTCTTAACAAAATGACACCCCAAAAGAAGAGGAGAGACCTTCTAGTTTGTGAGCTAACATGGCTTTAATGCATAATGATTTCTACATGTGGATGTGAAAAAAAATAAAGAATGAAAAAGAGTGAAAACAGAACTTCTTTAGGTTTGGTGAAATAAAGTGAACAAAGTTTCACCATAGCTCAAGGAGAAGTTGTGGTGCAATCAGCAACCTGGCTTAACAGGTTTAAAAGTTGAGCAGAGTGCTCTCATAAATAGGAACGTGACCTTAGCCTAGGGGCACATGGTTAACCCAAACAGTGAATAATTTTACCCTTTATTACAGCGAATACTGCCGAGATGTAGTGAGTGCGTGCAGCAGTAATCAAAGGATGCGTGTAACTTTTTCCTCCAGAATAAGAGTCGATACATTGAGAATGAATTTTGATTTTGGTTTGCTTGCAGGTAGAAGTAAAGGATCAGGAACCATGTCCAAAATTTCCAAGTCATCTACAGCCACCCGTGGACAAAAACACACTGACAAGCATGTGGTACAACCCACAACCACCCGCTGAGTCACAATCACAAAATGCACATGTATTCACACTCACACACAACCAGAACACACAGATTGCGCAGATAGACCCCTGCCATGTGGAAAGAGAGGCTGAGATAGGAGGGTGAGAGAGGTGAACACATCAAGGATGAGAGTGTTGGGAGCTGTTAGAGCTGCCGCTGAGGTGATTAGACTCCTCTGTAACAGTTACTGCCTTCTCAGATTTGACTAGACAGTTTGTTTGTTGTTTTTAAGTACCAAAAAATGTATAGGGCAATGTGCCTGCTGCAGATAGCACAAAACAATAACTGTAAACATGACAAAAAGTAGGTCAGGACTGCTGAAGCAGTGCCAACACAGTCAAACAGCAAACAAAACAAAACAACAATTAAAAGCAGATATTTTGCCACTTCTAAAAAGGCTGACAAAGACAGAAACAAACAACAATGTGGGGGAAGAGCCGTAGAGAGGAAAGCATGATAAATAATTTGTCTCTGAGTGAAATAATTAACAGAGTTTTATTAACTCCATGATGAGTTTCTAAAAGACATAAAAGACCAAAATAAATGACGTGGATCTTGGATAAATAATGAAAATAGGACGGAATAAAATCATTCAATATTCTCATGTTCTAAAATTATAACCACCCTTTCATGATTTTTTTTTTTTTAATGAAACACACAAACTAATCCGAGAACATGCTGAGTGGACTGATTACCCTTCTGTTGTTTTTTTCTCTACCCATTGTCACCAGACAGGATTAAACTTGAGCAGTTTTGACTCCTAACTAGACAAATTTGAATTCAATGTGCTTCAAAGATATAATATTTCACAGGAAATGGTGACAAATAACTATTCAAGATCTGAAATGCCAAATTTTCTTTTGACTTGATCTCAATAACAGATGTTTATTCTCGATTTTTTGAAGATGAAATTATTTAAATATTAAATTATCAAACATATTTTTTCTTCTGCTACAAAACAAAGATGTTAGAATCCATACACTGGAGATTGAATGTTAAAAACCACTGGTTAAAATTTATCACTGAATTCCTGGATTTAGATTAAAATAAAAAGCTATTGAGTCTCCTTTTACTTGTGAATAAAATAAAATTATTTACTACTATAAATTCAAGTTATGTACTCAGTTCAGTTCCATAGGTATGATGTGGACATGATAGTTTTATGTATATACACTGTCTTATGACTACATACAGTACGTCACAGAGGACATGTGACAGGAAGAAAAGAGACAATCATTTTCATCTGGTTTTATTTTAAATGGAGAAAATGATATTTTTTAACAATAGAAATAAATCCTGAAACTGCGTGCGCGTGCACACACACACACACACACACACACACACACACACACACACACACACACACACACACACATACAGTACTGAAGTCTTCTGAATTTGTGTGGTCAGGATTGTCACCCAGTTTCCTGACACACTGAGGCCTTTTCCCAGAAATACCCCCAGACACACACACACACACACTCACGTACACATATACACACGCGCGGAGAGATGCACACACACACATGCACACTCCCGACAAAATAGCAGAAAGAAAGTGACGTAAATAGTGGGGAAAGATTTGTCCTTGTAGAAATTCGGACACAATTTCAAATTTTCCCTGAATCCAAGATCTTCATCTTGTGTTTCTGTTTTGGGTTAGGAAAGTGGGGGTGGGGGGTGGGGAAGGTGGAGGG